>NW_013667789.1:122500-139227 GCF_000517525.1 Limulus polyphemus
AAGACATTACAACCGTACTTTAAAAGGTGATACGCGTTACGATTGTGCCTGTCAACCCAGAGACATTACATGATTGTAAATGGCAATTGGAAAAAAAAAGAAATACATGTAAAATTAAAAAAAAAAAAAATACCGATTAATGTGAATGTCTGATCAATTTCATGAATTTATATCAGAAAATCTGATGTATGATACGACTTTAAAATGATTAAAAATAGATTCGTACCACCTCATAAGTATATTTTTGTAAACAGAATAGCCTATTTATGACTGAACGAGTTAGGGAAATGTTGTTGATCCCAAGCGCAAATGACAGACATTTTTCTGTTAGAATGTGTTTGATGACGTTGGATCTACATCATCAGATTATAAGAGGAGGAGGAGAAGGTTTACAGATGCTTTGGATCTTAGTAATTGCATAATTTTTTTGTAATCAAGTTTCAGTGCTTTAATTAATGTATTTTTATAATTTCTAATAGGAACAATCGAATAAAATAAGTGTTGATTTAATTAATTAGTTTCAGAATAGATTTAATAA
Source organism: Limulus polyphemus (assembly GCF_000517525.1). Classification (NCBI taxonomy): domain Eukaryota; kingdom Metazoa; phylum Arthropoda; class Merostomata; order Xiphosura; family Limulidae; genus Limulus; species Limulus polyphemus. Next base: position 123,039 of record NW_013667789.1, read on the forward strand.
AATAACAAAAATTGAAAGCGCTGACGGCAAGCAAACATGTTAATTTTTTAATCACACGTTTGTAATTTATCACGTAATGACGTCTATCAGTTCAGATGGCCGAAGGAATTAAGTTTGTAATTATGTAGAAGGAAATAAGGATTCTTTCGAACTTAATTTTCTTGTAATTAAAAAAGAAATCTAACTCAATTAAATTTTTGATACTAGGTGGCAGTGATGATGTATTTGTGGAATCCAACTTTTAAATCAGGCGAGAGCTTCAGGCAAGTTAAAAACAGTACTTCCAGCTAAGCCTAACAGATTCGCGGAGAAGGCCAAATTGCAATATACGCTAGTTAACGGCGTTCTCTTAGTAATCGAATATTCAATAGTAAGTTAACTCAAGCAGCTTAGTTTTATGTCCATAGTAATAAAACATGAGAAATTTTAGATAAAAACCTGTAGAACTTTGAAATATTCCCTCTGAATGAAACACTGAAGTTGTGTTATGGCGAAGAGAATAGTTAGTTTCAATATAGATGAATAACATAAAATGTCTAGAAAATTGCTAATCATGACGGTGGCCTCAAAGCAAAATATTAATGCAAATCACACAGGACGTCATAAGAAAGAATCGGACAGAGCTATGAATAATTTAACCTTCTGACTGAGGCGTGTCTGAAAAGCTGGAGTATAGGTTTTGCTATAGCTGGTAAACTAAAATGCCTAGTGTAAACTACTCATTATTCTTCTAGTTCAAATTACTCCCCCTGCCTCCAGTGGCTTAGCAGTAAGTTTGCGGACTTATAACGCTAAAAATCGGGTTTCGGTGCCCGCAGCATGCACATCCTAGACTGTCCATTAGCTTTGTCCTTAACTACAAAAAAACCTGACAACTGAATAGTGTGTTTGATTTACTTTTATATGCATCGCTCAAGTTAGAGAAAGTTTTAAGATCTCCCAGTTACTAGTTTCATGTGTGCAGTTTTCTAGAATAACCAATAACATACTGTAAATCTTCATACATTTGCTGAAAACATGACAAAATAGTTATGATAATAAGATTCAGAACTGTTAACGTAGCTATACTAAATCAACCAAAGGGCTAATAATCATACACTATTGTTGTTGAATAATTTCGTATGAACGGCTTCTGCCTTCCGGCTATCTATGCCCTGTCTGCAGCGGGTATCGAAAACCGATTTTTAACGTAAAGAGTCCGCAGCTACCGGGGATAAAGGTTAATCAAACGTGCGTATGTAAGTACATGTTCTTATTGTTTAATAACATTTGTATATAGCTCATGAAGAAACACCTCTGCATGGTAATAGCTCTTCCATTTATAAATTGATATTTCTTCTTACATTCTTAAATACTGTTATAAAATCAGGGAATTTTCCAATTTTCTCTTGATCAAAATTTTTGTTGATCTTAAGAAACTGTGATAATCACCTCTTGGAAACAGATTTCCTCCCCGATCATCAGTGTTTGTTGATAAAGAGATTTAACATAACATAACGTTTTGAGGCAACAACTGCTGTAGTGGCTTGCGTAGGTTGAGGTTTTCACTTAGAACTACATCGACAACTATTTTAATACGTCACTCAGTAGATGTCCTCAGTGGCTAAGATGTACATTTGTTTGTTTGCACTTAAGCAAAAAGCTACACAATGGGCTATCTGTGCTGTGCTCACCATACTTATCAAAACTCGCCTTTTGGCGTTGTAAGCCTTCATACTTACCGCTGGAGGGCAGCAAAAGCTTATGGACTTAAAATGCTAAAATCTGGGATTCAATTCCTCATGGCAGACAGAGCGCAGATAGCCTTTTGTGTAGAACAACAACAAAAAGTAGATAAGGTAACGAAAACCAATAGTTTATCCACTTATATTTAATACAGTGGTAACAACGTAAAAAATAAACCACACCTTTGGAATCAAATATTAATAAAAGGACTAGAAAAACTAGTTTCGACGCTATCGCGTGTCTTCTTGAGTCTTACACAGTCTTCTGTAGGCAATTCATTCTTAGAAGTCTGTGTAGGACTGAAGAGGACACATAAAAGTGGTGAATCTAGTTACCTAGCTTTCGTATTAATATTTTGATCAAAAAGGTGCTATATATTTTCGTTAATTTAGGTAATATATACTGGTATTGTGTGTTTCACACTACTACACTGACATTGTGTGTTTTACACTAATACACTGCTATTGTGTGTTTTACACTACTGTACTGGTATTGTGTGTTTTACACTACTGTACTGGTATTGTGTGTTTTACACTAATACACTGGTATTGTGTGTTTTACACTAATACATTGGTATTGGGTTTTTCACTACTGTACTGGTATTGTGTGTTTTACACTAATACACTGATATTGTGTGTTTTACACTACTGTACTGGTATTGTGTGTTTTACACTACTGCACTGGTATTGTGAGTTTTACACTACTACACTGGTATTGTGTGTTTTACACCACTACACTGGCATTGTGAGTTTTGCACTAAAACAATGGTATTGTGTGTTACACCACTACACTAGCATTGTATGTTTTAAAATACTACATTGATATTGTGTTTTTACACTACTGTTCTGGCATTGTGTGTTTACACTACTAAACCGGTATTATTTGTTTTACACTACCACACTGGTATTGTGTGTTTTACATTACTACACTGGTCTTGTATGTTTTACACTACTACACTAGTATTGTGTGTTTACACTACTTAACTGGTATTGTGTGTTATACACTACTAAACTGGTATTGTGTGTTTACACTACTAAACTGGTATTGTGTGTTTTACACTACTACATTGGTATTGTGTGTTTACACTGCTAAACGGGTATTGTGTGTTTTACACTACTACACTGGTATTGCTTTGACGAAAAGCACATTTACCACTGTTGGGCGACATTAAAAATTTCATCTCCTAAAAACACATTAGTGCTAATGGTCAAAAGCTCTGAAACTAGTTTAAAAAGGCCGCAAGTGGCCTTGGGCTCATACGCCGATCTAGAAATTTACTGGTCCAGTGGTACTACTCCCTTGGTAACTGTCGGTGCGTTATAAAGGAGACCGTCAAATCCCATTATTTGGTCAGTTAAGAGTAACCCAACAGTTTGCGGTGGGTGCAGTTGACTAGCTGCCTCCCCTCGAGTCTCTTAGTTTAAAATAAGAGACGCTACCGCAAATAGCCCTTGAGTAGATTTGTGCGAATATCCAACAACAAACAAAATACTTTAAATTAACAAGTAGCTCTTAGGGTGCTCAATTTGCAATTTTTGGGTCGAGGGATCGAACTATGGCGCCGAAATTTTCGCCCTTTAAACCACGTGAGTGTTATAATGTAACGGTCAATCCAATTATTTGTTGGTTAAAGTTTAGCCCAAGGATTGGCTGTAGGTACTGCTGGCCGGTAGCCTTCTCTTTGGTCAGCAATTCCAAATTAGGGACGGCGGCAGACACCCTTAGTAGCTTTATCATAAAAAGAAATAAACGGATGCTTTGTATTTTACAATCACATTCTGTTGCTGTTTCCTGACTTTTAATTCTGCTGTAACACTCTCAAACTAATTAGTTTTTAAAATATTAATTTATCAGTGTTCTTATTTAAAAAATATACTAAAATATATTTCGCTCCTACACTTTAACAGGGTTAGAAAAGGAAAATTTTAAAATTGGAGGTAAGTTAAAATGTTTTTAAAAATTTTAATTAAATAATTTTATAGCTCTATCGGTCATGGTAGAGTTGCAAACGAAGCCAAATATTATCGCATTGAGTAATAATCTTTGAATTGTCTTGTCTAGCTTTGTACTTAATGTTTACTTTTGCGTTTCCAAAATCTAAATTATAGGAAACATTTTATTGATTACATCACAATGTTGATAATCCAACATCTCTTTATTTCGTTTTCTACTCCGTCGATAAATGGCCCCGTACGAACTTAAGAAAAGTAATAAAATTATTTATAATAATTTCGTAAATATAATCTTCTGAACATATTAATTTTCAAATTTTTTCTTTTCTCAAAACCATTTATTATCATTCTGAATCGCGATGTTAAAAAGATACCTATTATTTATGCATGCGTGACACAACACAATCAGATAATATTCATATAATATAAAAAAAACCAGTTACCTAAATAGGATATATTATGTCCCAAATATCTCTGAACCCACGACACGGGTATCAAACAGCAAACTGGTAATACATAATCTTGGTATTATATATTGTTGTTTAACAACCGAGAAAGGTGTTGAGTGAGTATTCTAGAACCAAATACGGGTTTTCTATTTTGAAGTTAAACTTGGTATTATTGTTACATAAGACACATGTAGAATAAGCCAACGTTTCACGATAAAGAGCAAACATACTCTATACAAAACCGGTCACTAAAACACGCCTTCAAGCAAATGGAAAGCCAGTATGGATGTAGAGCATCCAGTATTGCACGTGGCACCAAAAACAAACAAAACATAAACAAAAAAACACGATCCCCTCATTTTGTGACCGGATAACATGATTCACGAGGGTTGAAAAGTAGGCAGAGTTTGTTTGTTCCCAAGTGTTCATTTAATATTATACGTGTCTGTATTAACCATGACTTTGAGAGAGCTTAGGGTGCCAATATTTATATCTTGAAGAACGTTATTAAACTTCTTAACGAATCCTTAATTTTTAAAGAACTTAATATTAAGAGTTTTAATTAAACTGTATTAAACAGTTATAGCATGATCAGACAAATTTTAAACAAAATGTAATTTACATGTATAACAGCCTAGTAGTCCACATACCGCAAACATTACCTTCACGGGTACTAGAGCGCCACCTTTTGTCGTTTTTAATTATTTTAACTGTTTGTCAAATAATTCAAAATTGGAAAAATGTTGGGTGTCCAAATCTTGGTGTTAAGCTGAGCTTTTTAGGTTATTTAAACCAAATAGCTTCAAAGGTTTGACATACTAGAATAGCCTGAAGGGGAGCAGAATCTTACTTAACTTATGTCCATCGTTATTTTGAATAATGTCATCAACAGAGGGTTATCAGCTATGAACTCTCTCACGAAGATTCAAAATATAATGCAATTCCCAGTTCTATCTTAAAAATAATGTTATTAAAATCCTTAACAAATCCATATAATTTTCGAAGAACATAATACTAAAAGTTTTAATTAATCAAGATTAACTAATTATATTATGATCAGACAAATGTGCACTTCAATTTACTTCACAAGAGCCTGGCTGTCCACGTACGATGAATATTATTACCCTCTCTGAAACATAACTTACTGGAATGTAGAGCGCCCCCTTTTGTCTTTTTTAACATTTTACCGTTCGCTAAATCATTCAAAATGATAAAAGCTTAGGGTGTCCAAGTGTTGATGTTAAACTGCGCTTTAAAAAATAAAGATAGAATTTAAATGATTTTTTTCCGAAGATGTCACGTACCAGAATAATCTAAAGTATACAAAAATCGTACTTATGATCATTATCGTTTTGAATAATGTCATCAACATGGGATTGTTAGCCATGACCTCCTTCAGGCAGATTCAAAATATATATAGTTCTCAGTTATACTAGTCTAGGAAAACAAACAAGGCAGTTAGTTTCCGTCTATTGCAAATAAACAGTTCGTTAAATGGAACAAACAATAGGGAGGGGGTTTAGTTAGCAGAAGCGGCGTACGCAGGTCAGGCCCCCCAGTAGCACAGCGGTATGTCTGCGGACTTACAACGCTAGAATCCGGGTTTCGATACCTGTGGTGGTCAGAGCACAGATAGCCCTTTGTGTAGCTTTGTGCTTAACTTCAAAACAAACAAACAAACAAACGCAGGTCAGAACTCTGCAAAACATAAAGAGTAAATTAGTATAACTGAAACGAAATAAATAGTTGACGGATTAATATTTAATTTATAAATACAGAAGTTTTTTTTTTCTTTTCTTTTTTTACAGGAATATCTACACGTATAGATAATGTGATGCTCCCATAATAAGCGAATGTCAAAGTATTCGGCTGTTCCGCCTGTGCGAAACTAACCTTTGATTTGTATACTTGCATATTAATAACCGTATATATATATATATATTTCTGTATAACAACCTGATATGCTATTTGGAGTCATAAACACCATTTTAACCCGTTCAGTAGAGTAAAGGGGTTTACTGGAGCCCGGTAGTTTTGTGGTTTCTGATTGTCTGTCCTTTTCCTCGTTTTTTCATCCATTGACCGACTTCTTTCGGTTAAAGTAAAGCAACCGTTCATAAAACATTTTTCTTGAAAACCAAAAACGATTTGACTTAAAATAATAAATTCTCGTACGTTTGAAATTATTTAGTATTTATTAGTCATCAAAGCGTCTCTCAAATACATGGATTAATATTTTACATTTATGCCCTATTTTGTACCACACAATCAACTATTACGTACTATTAATATTAACTTCCAATCAAAGCAAACTGTCTACATAGATCAAGCCTAAAATTCAGCCCAGTAATAAGTATAACTAATTAAGCACAAAGTGCTTACTTACATAGATTAGAATGTATTGTTTCATCAGTTAGGTACACTCGCTGTTAGCGATATCATCGCCCGCAATCCCAAAACATTTCAAGATGTTTAAGCTTATTTAATTGTGTACGTTCGCAAGTCTATGCCTGTTATTTAACACAAAAAAAAGTTAAAACTATTAGTTATAACCGTGTAACAACTCCAACTGAAAGGTGGTGTTTTTTAACGTTCTATAAGTTCACGAGTTTGTTAGAACAGTCTCAGAGAGGGGGGATCTATACAGTCCCTTATCTATATTGTTCGCAGCATTACATATTTGATAGGATAAGGATACCTGCTTCCGTTGTGTAATAGGAGTGGCAATACTATATTTTCATCCACAGCAAACACTAGGAGACTGTATGACTCATAGATGGTTCATATTGTATAGTAGACAAGAAATGGAAATTAAACTGTTGGCAATTTTTATACCAGATTATACTGTGTTGAATTAAATATCACACACAGATTATACTATATTGGATTTCAGACCATACACAGATCAAATTAAGCTGGAGCTCAAGTCACATACAGATTATACTGTGCTGAATTACAGATCACACAGAGATTATACTATATTGCATTTCAGACCATACACAGATCAAATTAAGCTGGAGTTCAGGTCACATACTGATTATACTAAGCTGGATTTCAGATCATATGCAGGTTACACTATATTGGATTTCAGACCATACACAGATCAAATTAAGCTGGATTTCAGATCACACACAGATTATACTAAGCTGGATTTCAGATCATACACAGCATATACTAAGCTGGATTTCAGATCACACACAGATTATACTATGTTGGATTTCAGATCACATAAAGTACACTAAGCTGGAGCTCAGATCGTTCAGAGATTAACATACTCATCGTAATAGTCTATGTTAAATTTCTTCAGTAATGAACACACACATATTCACCTCTGTTTGTGTTAGTTAATATTCACGAGATCTATATGTGTAGATTATATAGATCTATGTCGTGAAAGTGAAATTCGTGGAATAAAAGGATTTTGACTACGTATTTTAAATGATTATTTCACCTATAAACAAAGCCAAAAACACTACTAAAAAGGATGAATTCCGTGGTTACTTACTGTCACTTCTATGGCAGTGACTAAAGTATGAATAAAGAATATCCTGATATATTCAACGAGTCATAATTGTCTGCTTAAAACCTCGGATTTTAACTGTTATTTCTACTCTTTCAAAATTTTCTTTTATAAATAATTGGCTAAGAAATTTAAGAAAATCAAATTAAGTACTTCAGCATAATTTGATACGTAAGAAACTATCTGATGAAGCTCAACCTGTAACATAGAAATAAAATAAACCAGTGGTTTTTGTGACGATACATAGTTATTTGTGCTTTGTAAATCTAAAGAAAATTTCCACAATAATCATAAAATTATGAAAAAAAAAAACAACAACAAAAATTGGTAAATACTAAGTGAATGTATGACTAAATTTCTAACCTGTTTGGAAACTTCATTTCCCACGGATGTTTGGTTTGTTGCGTCCTAGATTACTCGAGCACGTGCTTAAAGTTTATATACTTGCGCGTAACACTTTGCATCTTAAATCAATGAAGAAATTGTTAGTTCAGGAAATATTCATTGGTATTCCGATGCCATTTACGAATATATTAAAATAGAGAATAAAGTGGGTATGCAAAAATAACAAAACCTCTTCCAAATAGTTTTGTTACAAGGAAGTGATACACTTTGGCTGGACAAAATTGAAGCCAATCGACTCTCTCAAAACCAGGCGGCCGACTGACCCATCTCGTGAAAGAGAGGAAACACGCGGTATCCGGGTTGGCTTCCACCCGGCAGCTGCGTGTGGCCCTCGTGCGGAGAGTGGCGTTACACGTTTCAACTGGCGAATAAAAAACAAACAACTAAGTAACTAAATAACCGTTGTTTCTGTAGTTGAAGAAAACCCCAGTCACTGTTCAGTAACATAAAACACCAGTTTAATTCAGAATCTCTCACCGCAGGGTTTTGGTTATTACGACTGACGAAATGTGTTCTCTTAAACCCGAGAAACTAAACTAGGACATAAACTAGTTTTTTAATGCAACTTTGTTTTGAGTAACAGCTTATCCCCGTACTTCTGTATACACCTAGCTTGAAACGAGGGTTTTACAGACATCTCTGTCACAACTTACGAAACAACAAAACAAAACAAAAATCACGCAATGGTTAAAATTACAATCACACTGCATTGCATGTATTTTTATATATTATTACATAATGTTGCCATGTTATGTGTGTTGAACTATCAAGCTATATAGCAACGTATATGCAATGTTTTGCAGTTTTCTTATAGGTCCTTCTGCACTCGTTCTTCAACAGTGTTAAAGTTATTCATAACAGTCAGAAACATTCTTAACTTCACTTGATCGTTTAGCAACATAATATGCCAGGGACTCACGTCAACGGTGCACTCAAGTAAAATAGTGTTTCAGTGAAAACGGTTTTAAATTTTCGGTAAAATAGTATTTAGTGTTTCAGTGAAAACGGTATTAAGTATTTCAGTAAAATAGTATTTAGTGTTTCAGTGAAAACGGTTTTAAATTTTCGGTAAAATAGTATTTAGTGTTTCAGTGAAAACGGTATTAAGTGATTCAGTAAAACAGTTTTAGTTATTTCACGAAAAGTGGTTTTAAGTGTTTCAGCAAAAACAAATAGTGTTCAGTGTTTTACCAAACGTAGTGTTAATTGTTTCAGCAAAAAAATAGTGTTAATGTTTGAGTAAAATAGCGTTCAGTGTTTTAGTGAAAATAGTGTTAGCAGAATTAGTAAATATTGTATTTTTTCAGTAAAATAGCATTAAGTGTTCAATATAAGTAGTGGTAAGTGTTTAAGGAAAATAGCATTGAATGTTTCAATAAAATATTATGAAGTGCTCGGTAACAATAGTGATAGTGTTTCAGCCAAAAAGTGTTGAGTATTTCAGTAAAAATAGTGTTAGTGGTTCTAGTAAAATATTATGAAGTGCTCAGTAAAAAGTATATTAAGTGTTTGGTAAAAGTAGTGTTAGATGCTTGGTGAAATAGAGTAAGGTGTTTCTGTGAAAAAAATGCGTTAATGGTTTCAGAAAAAGTAGCATTATTTCATTAAAAATTATGGTTAGTATAAGGAAAATAAAGGCTATCTGATTGGATAATTTGTGCATAGTCAGAGAAATTATTCTAGTGAAACTTTATACAGAGCAGACAAAGCAGGTTTCAAAACTTTAATGGACTAAAACAGGTAGTTACCTTCCTTAAAAGTTTTCAAACATATATATATTCACAGAAATTTGTCAAGAGTTTGAGTAATTTGTGTATACAGATAGAATGAAATTGTTTTTAGTTGTTATAACATTTATGTACCTCACGAGAAAGTATTTGATTGTGTTGTATATTTCAGGTCATAAAATACCGAGAGTCATGTCTTGTGATTCGCCAAGTATAGCTAGAAACTCATAAGTGTATTTCAACACTCCCCATGTACCTCGAAATTCATTTAGAATATAAACTGATGGAGGTTTTCAGGGGTAACATTATAAAAAGGTTAACATTATTCTGATACTGAGGATAAAATATACAGCTAACTGAGATTAGAATGAATAATTGAAGTTATCTTCCATGCTTCTTTACTCTGTGGAGAATATCTTACATGTTACAGGTTATCAGAGTGGTACCCTTCGAATCCCTAACTTGCAAACTGCTATTACTGTAAATGTTAGTACATCAAAGCATGATTTCTTACTTTTGAAAATTAATTAAAAATGATTCGTAACATAATTCGGAAATCAATTTTCTAATTTTTTTACTAAATTCTGTCCGTTAGTTTCAGAAGTAAACCAACAGAGTACTAAGCGCTTAATGTAATATTATTTCATGCAATGGAATATTATGTTGACCAACTGACTATTCAACGTAAGAAAATTTTGTTATGCCCAGTTACTGTTATATTTTGCAACTGGCACTATTTGTACAAGGAGACTTTATTGTGCTCAATAAGAGGCAATATTTCCTTTAAGATAATTTTGCTTTTCCTGTTTTTACTTGTTCAAGAAATATAGTTTTGTTCTGCCACTAGTATAATTTGTTGCAACAGTATACTGCAAGTACCCGATACTGAAACTATTTGATGCAAGGGTTATGTTGTGCCTGGTAATATTCTGTGCAAGGAAATGTGTTTTATCTTGCAACTGACGCTATTTTATACAATATAATTTTATATTCTGCAAATGACGTTAGCTGATACAAGATAATTTGGTTATGTTCAGAAAACCGGTACTATTATATACAAGAGAGTTCTCGCATGTTTTGTAAATGGTATAGGGAAGCTTCCATTATTATACGCAAATACATTTTGTGTTTTACAACTGTAACTATTTTGTTCAAGAGCATTATGTCTTACAAATAATACTCTTTGGTGCAAAGGAATTCTGTTATGTCCTCCATCTGGCAATGTTTTGTGCAAAGGAATTTTCGTTGTTCTGGAACTGGCATCATTTATTGTAAGGGTATTTCCGCATCTCCTGCAACTGGCACCATTTACTGTAAGGGTATTTCCTCATCTCTTGCAACTGGCACCATTTATTGTAAGGGTATTTGCTGATCTGCATGTTGCACCATTTATTGTAAGGGTATTTCCGCATCTCCTGCAACTGGCACCATTTATTGTAAGGGTATTTGCTGATCTGCATGTTGCATCATTTATTGTAAGGGTATTTCCGCATCTCCTGCAACTGGCACCATTTACTGTAAGGGTATTTCCTCATCTCTTGCAACTGGCACCATTTATTGTAAGGGTATTTGCTGATCTGCATGTTGCACCATTTATTGTAAGGATATTTCTTCATTTCCTGCAACTGGCACTATTTGTGCAAAGGAATTGTGTTATAATCTGCAATTGGCTCGAATGGTTTTAAAAAGGTGCTGATCTTGCAATGAATATTCTTAGATCTGGTTATGTCATATACCCTATTTCTTATTTTATTATTAGATGCAATAAAGAATTAATCCAAGAACATCTTAAAAATAGTAAAACTTCTAGCCTATTATGTGGTTTATATTATGAAAACCAAGAGAAAAAAATCATTTTTAATGATTCTTTATTTCACTTTTTATCGATACATGCTACATATGTTTGGTTCTAGTTGTAAAGACAAATTTCATAAAACATCAAAAGTTGCTATAGATTGGCATATAAACCTATAAAGAACATAACAAAAAAGCAATAAATTAGTTTAATGTTTACAGAATCTCCTTAGTAGTTTATTGTCTACAATAACTTTCTTACAAAACTTCCAGTACAGTAGCTAGAACTAATATACTATATTAACAGACAGTTTCAGTTGAAGTGTTTAGTTAGTCCTAGTTTTATATTTATTTCAGTTTCATCTGAATATATGTATATTCTCGCCATCGTTAATGTATAATTGAAGAGACCGACTATATTTAACAGCTTTATAGGTTTTCTGACATTTATTTCTGTATATTTGTCTTTGCTCTTATTTGGAATACATATTATGATTTGTTATTTTCACTTTATTGGTTTGTGGCTATTGACAAATTTTGCACACTTACAAATGACAATGTTAAGTTCTTATTATACATGATTATTACTATATATATATATTATACCTTTATTACTATATTTATATATATATATTATACGTGTTTATTAACTAACTCTTAGTGTTATGAGTCTACAATTTCTCATATTTTTTCAACATGTAAACGAGTACTTAAAGTATGTTATTCAAACTAAGACAAATGTTTTGGTTTTTAAAAAATCCACATGATTTCCGAGCATTATGTACAGTATTAAATCTTAGGAGTAAATTAGTCCAAATATTTTACGTTTTCTCCAGTCTCGTTTCTTCTGACATTAAAATGAATAAGCTTAAGTTATACTATACCGACATGGATGCATACTTAACACGGGTAAAGGCTATTACTTATAGTTATTTAGCTCTCAAAGTAGTCTGTTAGTCGCATGTTCCTATGTAAACGTTGCTTTGATTAATTAACAGAGGTAAAAGCTGTTATTTTTACCAAATTATCTCGCTAGTGATCTCTTAGTGTTTCTATAGAAACATTGCTTTAATTAACAGAGTTGGGATTTTTCACGAATAAAGGTTGTTACTTATTCTTATTTCGTTTTCTAGTGGTCTCTTATTAACAATTTTCTGAAGACAAAATGGTTTCATCACATAGCATTCGACTTGGAGGAGAAGGAATTAACACCTGAAACTTCCAAGTGTAAGACAGAAATGCTTTTATACATTTTAATAAATTCTTAAGGATACTTCATTCAGTTACAGTAATGTTTCTTAACTTTCTTCATGAGATATTCATAAATATGTTTATATATAAATATCCTGTGAGAGAAGGTTTCGAAGTATTGACAAGACATTGTGAAGTGAATAACATTTCAAAATACTGAACATGAATAAAGCGCCACCTACAAAATATGGTGTATTTATTTTAAAAGTCACATCAAACAGGAGCATAATAGGACTACAGTACAACTAGAACGATAGTTTAAATACATATTTATAAAGACCACTTTGCCAGTACATATTTTGTGACTTCATCATCATATTATATTTACAGATATTTACAGATAACTCGTGTTTGAGCAGATAACTCAAGTTTGATCAATTACTTAAAATCTTCTCCAAAATTAGAACCCTTCGAGCACATCAAGATTCTTTCAACGAAACTTTATCTCACCAGTCATTGTAGATGAAAATCTATATAAACTTAAATATATTCTTTTACAATATTACGTGCACAAGAGCTTGTAGCTTTATTTATCTTAAACAACTTATTAAACAATCTACTAAAAACACCTTTGTATTTTAGTGTTATAAATTAAATATACGTCATGTTATATATAAAATAAGTGTGATAGAGAATAGAAAAATTAGAAGTAAATTGTGAATTTAAAAAAAAATCAACCTGAGCGAAAATGCTACTTCGTAAAGTTAACCTATCTGTTTATTTCATTAAAACGTATAATCATTTAAGTTTTCTAAAAATAGTTCTTGTATTTAATATTGCACTCTAAAAATACATGTAAAAATATGAATCCAAATGTTTATAAAGATTCAACTTGTTCGGCATTAAAAAGGCTATGATCAACACTAGTATACCATGTATCAAAACATTACACGTCAAACATTCCATGTTTTCTGAGGCTATTTTCCTTTATTCCTCGCTGCCTGAACCAACTTTACTAATTCATGCTTTTTATCTCCACTACATTTTCTAATATAATCGAACCAAGTGAGTCTCTGCTTCCTTTTGTTCTTCTTCTTCCCATTTTACCCATCTGAACCTCTGCCAACCTTCCCTAAGATCTAATTACACGCCAGCAGCTTACTTCTATCTTCCCATGTTCTTATACTTCCTCGTTAATTTCTTTCTTTGTATCTGTTACCCACCATTCCTCTATGAGATCACATTTTAAATGCTTCCAACAGTCGCTTTACTACAGCCTTAAAGCACTTCAACATATCAAAATATTACCCTCAAAACAGTAGCATTAAAGGAAATTTTATCAAGTCAACTTTTCAAATATTTCTTATTCTGAAAAGTTCATATTTTCTTTAAACAAATAATTTATGTTGAGACAGTTTAAGGTCGCTTTATTTTATGTCACTCTCGAAGATCAATTAACAAGAATTATTATTAACATAAATTAACAGGTACTGTGATTAGCATAAATTAACATGTATTATGATTATACCTGACTTTCACTCAAAGAAATGTCATCATTAACTTTGTGGTAAAGGGTATGACGTTGTTTTGTTGAGTTTTTAAAACACTTTATTACAAGTCTCTGGGTCGTCTGATAAGCGAAACTTTAAATTTCAGCATTCCTTAAGCAGGTATTAAAACAACAACAAAGAAAAAACGTAATAGCAACGAAGAACTATTAACGTGCAGACAAACATAAAAACATACGTTTTGATACCAAAGGAAATGAACATTTCATATTAATAGTCTTTTTTGCAGTTTTTATAAGAATTTTACCACACACTACAACTATATTATATTTTATCATGGTATTAAACCACACTATGGCTGTACTATTTGTTACTGTGATAATGCACCACACTATGGCTGTACTATTTGTTACTGTGGTACTATACCTCACTATGGCTGTACTATTTTTCACTGTGATAGTGTACCACACTATGGCTGTACTATTTGTTACTGTGGTACTATACCTCACTATGGCTGTACTATTTTTCACTGTGATACTGTACCATGGCTGTACTATTTGTTACTGTGGTACTATACCACACTATGGGTGTATTATTTGTTACTGTGTTATTAGACCACACTATGGGTGTATTATTTGTTACTGTGATATTATACCACACTATAGGTGTATTATTTGTTACTGTGATATTATACCACACTATAGGTGTATTATTTGTTACTGTGATATTATACCACACTATAGGTGTATTATTTGTTACTGTGGTATTATACCACACTATAGGTGTATTATTTGTTACTGTGGTACTATACCACACTATGGGTGTATTTTTTGCTACTGTGATATTATATCACACTATAGGTGTATTATTTGTTACTGTGGTATTATACCACACTATAGGTGTATTATTTGTTACTGTGGTATTAACAAATACTTTATGTTAGTTATGTCTTCTCTAACAAAACAACTTTACGCTAACCGAAAATGAAACAACTTTTATTATATTCCGAACCAATATTTCGGTGTCTTCAGTTTTTTTTCTACGTTGATTTACATGTATTTAATGAAAACCTTTCTCGAGTATATGGAAGTCAGACAGATTGTTTTATAAGTTATCTACAGGATGAACAGTGCCTATTTTGAAGCCATATTATAAAGGTAGCAATGCATGTAAGAGCATTATTCTGAAAGTGGAATAAAAACACTAGAGTCCATGATTGTGCTAGAAGAGCAAGATAGGCCTAATCAAAAATAAAATAAAGTACTGTTTCCACTCTTAATAATCACAACCAATTCTTTTATGTCTTCAAAACAAAATAAAGATGCTAATCAGAATGTTTAAACAATAAGTCGCCAAATATCGAAATGAGATTAGTCAATAAACGAAAAGTAGTAAAATATAATAAAAAAACGTGTCTTGGAAAATAGCGAGTCACAAAATAACCCTCTGTTAGTTGACAACTACTTTACAAAATTCTGCCTTTCTTTTAAACTTGTTTTTAAATCGATCTGTGAAATGTATCAGAAGACCCAAACAACAAGTAAGAACAAACTACAGAAAGATACCGATTAGTATTAATTTAAACATGTAGTAAAAAAAGAATTACCAGTTTGAGTACAATTAAATATTTACCAGTTTGAGTACAATTAAATATTTTTACCAGTTTGAGTACAATTAAATATTTTACCAGTTTGAGTACAATTAAATTTTTTATCAGTTTGAGTACAATTAAATTTTTTATCAGTTTGAGTACAATGAAATATTTTTACCAGTTTGAGTACAATTAAATATTTTTACCAGTTTAAGTACAATGAAATATTTTTACCTAGTTTGAGTACAATGAAATATTTTACCAGTTTGAGTACAATAGAAATTATTTTTACCAGTTTAGGTACAATGTAAATATTTTTACCAGTTT
>NW_013667789.1:139248-142271 GCF_000517525.1 Limulus polyphemus
AGTACAATTAAATATTTTACCTAGTTTGAGTACAATTAAATTTTTATCAGTTTGAGTACAATTAAATTTTTATCAGTTTGAGTACAATGTAAATATTTTACCAGTTTGAGTACAATTAAATATTTTTACCAGTTTAAGTACAATGAAATATTTTTACCAGTTTGAGTACAATGAAATATTTTACCAGTTTGAGTACAATGAAATATTTTTACCAGTTTGAGTACAATGAAATATTTTTACCAGTTTGAGTACAATGAAATATTTTACCAGTATGAGTACAATTAAGTATTTTTACCAGTTTGAGTACAATTAAATAGTTTTCATCGTGTGTTTCCTAAATTCGGTTTGAATTACCTACCACAACATTTTTACAGCTTAAAGCTAAACGAAAGAATTAGAAAAAACTTAAAATTATTGTTGATAAAAGTGAGTTTTCATCTTACACAGTAGCTATTTTCAGTGCCACTTTTAATTTTCGAGAAGATTGAAAAAATTGCGGACATTCAGTTTATACTAGATCAAATAAATAGTAGAATGTGTTTGAATTCTCAAATTCAAAATCATCATTTCTGATTAATATGCATGTATAATTGTATACATTACGTTTCCTAGGAAACATTCACAAATAAAATACCTAAGCCTATCACCGACGTGGCAATAGATCACGTGATACACACTACAAAAATGTACACTGATCAAGGTAAAAGACAGCAAGATATACACCAATAACCGCGTGTTTCTTAACTTCTAAATTATTATCTGTTAACAGATTACTAGTCTTTTCCATTTTAACGATTTTAAGAGTTATGAATTGTTGAGTTTAAAACCGATTCCCTCAAACTTTATGCAACATCCAGTTTTACGTCGCTTTTCAGCAGTTGCCTTTAATTATTACTGAACTGTTATTTTTCATTTCTCAACCATACCCCTTGTTTCAGATAGATGATTCAAATGTGTAAGTGATATTAATGTGAGAATTGTCTAAGAAATTTTCTCTAACGACTCCTCCGTTGACTCCGTTCTCTTCTATGCCATCCGACGTGATCTTCGGATCGATGGCAGGACCCCAATCATCCCGAGGCGACAGAAGGAATATAAAGCGCTGGACAAAGATGAGCATTTATTAGCCTAGCCTATTGGTTTAACACAACAGACATTTATATTTCATTAGCAAATTAGGTTATAATTAACACAACTATTTAAGTTATTGTTGACTTATAAATTTACTAAGTTTACTTGGGCTAAGAAATGGCTTACCGGATAACCACAAAAAACGACTTGCCATTTAGACTTATTTCTTAATTAGTCGTCTTACAATTTAATTTCTAGAACATTGTATATGTGTTACTGTCCAGTCGTCATCAGAACAAGATATCATAATCTCTACAACATTGTACGTGTGTTTCCGTCCACTCGTCTTCAGAACAAGATATTCTAATCTCTACAACATTGTATGTGTGTTACCGTCCACTCGTCATCAGGACAAGATATTCTAATCTCTACAACATTGTACGTGTGTTACTGTCCACTCGTCATCAGAACAAGATATTTTAATCTCTAGAACATTGTACATGTTATTGTCCAGTCGTCATCAGAACAAGATATTATAATCTCTACAACATTGTACGTGTGTTACCGTCCACTCGTCATCAGAACATGATATTCTAATCTCTACAACATTGTACGTGTGTTACTGTCCAGTCGGCATCAGAACAAGATATTATAATCTCTACAACATTGTACGTGTGTTACCGTCCACTCGTCATCAGAACATGATATTCTAATCTCTACAACATCGTATGTTACCGTCCACTCGTCATCAGAACATGATATTCTAATCTCTACAACATCGTATGTTACCGTCCACTCGTCATTAGAACAAGATATTCTAATCTCTACAACATTGTACGTGTGTTACTGTCCACTCGTCATCAGAACATGATATTCTAATTTCTACAACATCGTATGTTACCGTCCACTCGTCATCAGAACAAGACAATTTAATCTCTACAACCCTGAAGTTTTTCAGAAACATTTGATATTTTTCTGACGACCAGTTTATGTCTGGAAAAATGTTAAGGTTTATAGTAATTGTATGTAAATTATAATCTTTTCTCGATATTAGTCAGAATAATTTCATGCCAAAACTCTACTATCTGTAATTAATAACTTAACTATCAGACCGAGGCTATAACTTAACTACAAAAAATACTGGCTCACCTCTTTTACTATACAAAAATACTGGCTCACCTCTTTTACTGTACAAAAATACTGGCTCACCTCTTTTACTGTACAAAAATACTGGCTCACCTCTTTTACTGTACCCTTAGAAAGACTTATAAGCTTCCAGATGAGGACTCCCACAATAACGACAAGCGGCTGGAAGGCGATGATCCAGCCTATAGCATTGGCCCATCCTGGAAACACGTAATCACCTGACTTCAGAGGCTCGTACTCAATCCAGTTGAAAAATAAGATGAACTGAAATATTGCGTAGGTTTCTTAGAGAGAGGAGTTGTTATAAGTAATTACGTCATGTTTCGACGATGTGGGGTCAAAGGGGCCACATATATCTTAAATATAATTTAATAACTTTCATGTAGCAACATGTAAGTTATGTCAGTTAAATTAAACTATGTTGTTCTTTAAATATAGCAATATATAAATCACGACATTTTACTTTAACACTACTTTTCTTTTCGCATGCACACAACACAGGAGTATTATATTCAACAGTGTATTTAGCTGTTTACTAGTATAAAGTACAAGTTTCACGAATCGTTCCAGACCGGTGGCATTATCGTGACTTTAGACTTTTGTATATCAAGTATGTTTTCAAGTTAGTTTTTTTTTGGTATATGTTACGTACAGCTTACGGTAGATGCTCTTGTTATCTTGTTCTATAAAGTATGTCGTTATGTACCGTATCTGTGAAAGTCTTAAGCTTATGTTAAAAACACTTTTCATCATTGAAGTAGTCACTGTCAGAAAGGTTAAAGGTTAAGAGCAGGCTATCACAGTTT
>NW_013667789.1:142281-144248 GCF_000517525.1 Limulus polyphemus
ACTTAACGTTTCAAACGTAACTTCCGTTACCGAACGGCCGGGTGGACTTAATTTACTCGTCGTTAACTTTAGTTTACGTTTTAGTATATACGTAAGTTATTTGTTTCTAAGTTTAGTTTTTTTTGGTATATGTTACGTACAGCTTACGGTAGATGCTCTTGTTATCTTGTTCTATAAAGTATGTCGTTATGTACCGTATCTGTGAAAGTCTTAAGCTTATGTTAAAAACACTTTTCATCATTGAAGTAGTCACTGTCAGAAAGGTTAAAGGTTAAGAGCAGGCTATCACAGTTTACGATAATGTACACTTACTTTGTTGACTGGAAACTTTTCTACTTATTACCAGCTTCCGATCAATATGAATATTTTTGTTTTGTTAAGCGCAAAGCTACAGAATAGGCTATCTGTATTCTGCCCACCACGGGTATCAAATTTTAGCGTCGTAAGCCTGCAGATTTAACACTGGCTGCCCAGTGGTTCAGGATTAACTCTGAAGGCTTATAACGCTAAAAAATGGGTTTCGATACCCGCGATGGGTATAGCACAAATAACTCATTATGCTTAATAACATACAAAGAAAGAAAGGTTACCGCTGAGCCACTGGAGGAGAACTACAAAACACTGTGTAGTTACAGCTTTTGCTCATAGATGGCAACAGTATCTTAGAGAAATATAATCTTCATACAGTACACACGTAAAATGTGTTTTGTTTTTAATGTAAAGAAACGTTGTAAATCAGGAAACAAACTTGAAATGTCTTAGTGTCATATAAAAGTTACATTGAAATTAACTGGGATGAATGCACGAGAACAACATTAATTAATATCCTGGATTTGAACACTGTTTAAGGTAAAGGTTTCCACGAATTACATAATTAAAGGAATTGATCTTTCAAGGAAAGCAAACAAGGAGTAAAAAACCTTTGACTAGAACTAATTAAACACTGACAAATTGAAAAAAATTATAACTAATTACAACATTTAATTCCTTCACTTACAAGAAGAGCTGCAGGTGTGAAATATTTCCACATGATAGTCCAGAAGAAAGCCCATGCTCTATTACGTGGTCCAATCATGTTCTCTATATCATTAATAAACCGTTGTGTACCTAAAGTGGAAGTAAACAGTTATCCACGTCGCTGGAATATGGAATCGTTATTTTCAAATTAAAAACAGTAAAATGAAATAATAAAAATATCTGGAGAAATTATGTTGTGCTGCTTGGTGAAAGAATTGGAAAATATCGTATACAAAGGATATACAAATTATATGTATGGTAAGTGTATGGTGTTGTCTTTTACTCACCAGAATTCCCTGAAACCGGTATGAAGTGTTGAATCGATTGAGAGATTGGATTTCATGTTTGCTTTTAGAATAATAAGTAGGATATCAAACCTAGTAGCTAGGTTGAATCTATTTGAATTCCTGTTAGTTATCAGAAGGGGAAAGGCTTTTAGTTAGAATTTGTCAAAGATCACCAGATGAACTGATGAAATTAATGATAAGCTCTACAGAGAGATTAAGATTTCGGTTGTTAATGAGGTAATTATTACGAGGGATTTTGATTTCAGATATATATGGTAAATGTTAGAGTTAAATCATAAGAAAGACAGGGTAATTTTCTTCAACAATTGGTCAGGGAACCTACAAGGAACAATGCTATTTTAGATTTAATGTTAACTTCTAATATAGAAATAGATGATAGGGTGGAGATTGGGGAACATCTAGGTGCAACTGATCATTGATCAATTAGGTTCGTAGAAATAGATGATAGGGTGGAGATTGGGGAACATCTAGGTGCAACTTGATCATTGATCAATTAGGTTCGTAGAATTAGATGATAGGGTGGAGTATTGGGAACATCTAGGTAGCAACTTGATCATTGATCAATTAGGTTCGTAGAATAGATGATAGGTGAGATTGGGAACATCTAGGTAGCAATTGATCATTGATCAATTAGGTTCGATG
>NW_013667789.1:144269-155239 GCF_000517525.1 Limulus polyphemus
ATCTAGGTGCAACTGATCATTGATCAATTAGGTCGTAGAAATAGATGATAGGGTGGAGATTGGGGAACATCTAGGTGCAACTGATCATTGATCAATTAGGTTCGTAGAAATAGATGATAGGGTGGAGATTGGGGAACATCTAGGTGCAACTGATCATTGATCAATTAGGTTCGTAGAAATAGATGATAGGGTGGAGATTGGGGAACATCTAGGTGCAATTGATCATTGATCAATTAGGTTCGATGTTTTACTGCGTATAAAGATATTTTGACTCCGACATTCAAAAAAGCAAATTTTGAAGGAATGCAACAAGAATTGTTTGTTGTGAATTAAGCAAGTAAATTAATTGGAGATATTAATCAAATGTCCAAGATTCGCACGTTTCTTATAAACAATTGTGATTACAAGTAACAAACCAGGTTCGTCCACAAAGGGTATAAAGGGTAAGATTTTAAAAAGCATTATAAATATAAAAAGTTTAAATTCACTGCAATAATATGGGATTTAGAGGATTATTAAAGATCAAGAAAAATGGGCAAGCAGGAAATTAAGAAACAAACAGGTATATGAAAAGAGGTTGGCTGAAAATGTAAAAATTAATAGTAAAGGATGATACAGGAAGGCTAATAACTGATCATTGTGGGATGTCTGGGTTATTTAATTCTATTTTTTCATCAGTTTTTACTAATGAAGATTTAAGTAATATACTACATCTTGAACAGTTGATAGATGGTAACAGGATCGAACAAGATGATCACATTAATCTGAGCTTGTTAAGAAAAAAATGGGAAGTTTAAAGAATTATGAGGTTCCTGGATCCCATAATATTTATCCAATGGTTTTAATGGAGGTTAAGGATTGTATATATGAGTCACTTGTTTCTATTTTTGTAAGTCCTTGAATAGAGGCCAGGTGCCAGAGGATTGGAAGTTAGCTAATGTTACTCCTCTTTTCAAGGGAGATAACAAAAAATTGTCCCAATAGTTATAGGCTTATCAGTATCAGTACAGTTGTGAGAAGGATTCAGTGTTATGACTCTTGATATTTTTGATCTACATAAATGGCATACATGATGAAATGGTCAATAAACTATTTAAGTTTGCTGATGATATTAAGGTTTTGTGTGTTGCTGTCTGTGAGAAGGATGCTACTTTCTTTTACAAAATAATTTGGATTATTTGGTGAGTTGAGCGAATAAATGACAGATGGCTTTTAATTACACTAAATGCATATCACTTCACTTCACTTTGTCCCTTGGAGCACCACTGACGACTTTGCAACCAGCTCTCCCCATCTTTCCCGGTTTTCCACCGCTCTCTGGGAGTTGACGAACTCCAGACCTGTCCACTCTTTGATGTTGTTTTCCCACCTCTTTTTTCTTCTTTTCCCCCTCACTGTGCCTTGCAAGATGGTCTTTGCCAAACCAGATGACCGTGAGATATAACCATACCACTTTAGTTTGCGTTTTTTTGACAGTGGTAATGCATATGGGATATTGTAAGTATAATTTTGAGGGAATAACCTTAACAGTGAAGAAAAGAACTGTGGTGTTCTACTTAATCAATCTATTAAGTCATCCAAGTAGTGTGCGAGCAAATAGGATTTTAGGTTGTATCTCCAGAAATATTAAATACAAGTGTGTAGATGTTATAATGCTACTGTATAAGTCACTGACTAGGCCACATTTGGAATATTGTGTTCAGTTTGGGGGAATACATTGAATTATTGGAAAGGGCTCAGGGGAGGGCTGATATCGATGATACCTAGGGGTGGAAAAATAGTCATACGAGGACAGGTTGAAATATATGAACTTGTTTTCTTTAAAAAAAAAAGAAATATAGGTGATCTGATTGAGGTCTTTAAGATTGTTAATGGAATTGATAGTGTTGTTGCATCATTTTTTTCTTAATTAATGGTAAGAATGGTAGGAATAGGGACACAAATATGAATTTTGGCAGGTAGTACACATCTTCAGCTATAGACAGTTTTATTTTACTAATAGGTGGTTGGCCTTTGGAATGGGTTGCCTTCAGATGTAGGGGAGGCAGTAAATTCAAATAAATTTATGAGAAGGGAAGACTTGATAAATAATTGAATGATAAAGGTTGACATTATTTTTATCTTAAAGTTTTGTTTAGTGGATGGGACGTTCTATGCTGATCAATGGCCCTTAAAATATATGTACATATTTTACGAGTCTTAAAAATTTTGAGTAAAGACATAGGTTTAATTCTCACGTACAAAGTTTAAAGGATATTAAAATGTTAACCTAAGTGTGAGTCCAAGAAATGTAAAGAATATTAAAGCCACAAAGAATATATAAACAGCACTAAGCAGCACTAGAATACAAATATAGGTTTGAATCCTCAAGCAGACATTTTCGAAAATGTGGTCAATGTTCCAATCTTATCTCAGACAGGCTTAAAGCTTTTCAGATCTTGATAAAGATTCGAAGCTTATCCAAAATAGAAATAATTAAACTGAAACATAAATTAGAATCATTTAATGTTACTCTCTCATAAAGTTTTTTCTTCCCATTACAGAAGGATTGAATGATATTGGAGTGGTGAAATATGACATGATGAATCTGTGGATCGTTTATTTTACCATAATCTTAAATTAACATAATATAATTATGAGCTTACACACTGGGATATCAATGGTGAAAACGCCTTACCATAATTCCAGGATATCAGAAGACACTCAAATATAGCGATGAGCAGAACAGAGAAATTCGCGGCATACTTGTCAAATAGTTCCAGCCAGTACACACCACTCTGAAACACGTGCAGAAAAAGTATAAGTTTCGTCATTTCTAAACTATATAAAACAACCAAATAAGTTAAATATCAGAGAGAAAGAGATAACATTTGAAACATTTAGCACGAAATCCCATGATCGTTAGGAACACCAATAACATTTGAAACAAAATACTTACTCTTGTTGTAAATATAATTCCTCCAAAGAAGCCAAATATTGAAACTATCAGAACCACTATTGTTTTCTTTCCTCTAAGGACAGGGAAGCAGTCCAAAATACCTGTTGTAACACACTCCAGCAAGGTAAACTGGAAATGAAACCAATACATCACTTGTTAATCAGGCAATCTTTTACCGAGCAACACGAAGCAACCCACCGTCAACGCTTATAAACTATGAAATTTCCATATTTAAATATAAATAAAATATTCTAAACAAAGTATTTCCAAAGGGTTGCAAAGATTAGCATTTTTGAAATTTTACGAAAAAAAAATAGAATTTACAATTAAGTATTGTTCGTTTCTTTATTTCTTTTTCTCCGTTTTACTGGTTTAAGATATTTCATATTCTATAATACTATATATTGTATTATAATTACTTAAGATGTAAGTCAATTTTATTTGTAGAAACTCGGCATTTTAATAGATTATCGGGATGTAATCAAAACAAAATTAAAATAATTTACTATAATATTGTAGAATGTGCTGAGATTGTGGTTATTTAGATACACATTTTTACACTTTCTTAGGTTCAAATTTGAAGCTATTCGTGGGGATAGTACACACATGTTATGTTGTCCAGAAACGAACTCAATTATCACATTCTCTTTTCTACGATTTTAAACCCATTCTACTTCAAAAATGGTTTACTAAATACATAAATATTGCATGCTTACCTGACTGTCCAGCCCTAGGGTTAAGAGCATGATAAAAAACAGGAAAGCCCATAAAGGAGCGATTGGTAATCTAGCGACGACCTCGGGATACACGATGAACGCTAAACCAGCTCCCTGATCTACCACGTGCTCCACATCCATGTTCAGCTCATGAGCCAGATAGCCAATTACGGAAAATATAACAAACCCCGCAAATATACTAGTCAGTATGTTACTGATGGATACAATGAGAGCATCTCTGAAACAAATATAAGCAGTAAAAACACAAAATAAAGAGTCCAAGAGTGTCTAGTTCAGAAGATTTTGTTAAAATACACAGCACTACTTTGAGTTTATTAAGTATCTTTAGTTACTTAGGATACCGAAATGAACAATTTAGATAATTACATAAGAACAACAAAGGCGTTGGGATTCGTGTAACAGAAATTATGTTATGTCTCTCTCCTCTTGATTTAATAACTGCGTTAACTTGTTTTGGAACTTATTTGATCAATTGGTCAATAACTGATTGCTCATCATTATTCCAGAACATTCCAATGCATACGGAGTCTTCTTGATTGTTTTAATCTTCTTCTGCTTTTGCACATATTCTCATAAACGTTCAATGATTAGGGGGAAAAAATTCGTAATTTGAAGCATATTTTTCTTTTATTTCTTTAACAGTATTTTCACACAAGCTTGACATTACCAAAGATTATCAAGGCCATAGGAAATGGTAAGGTCAGTCAGGCCATGGCCGGAACACTTTTTCGTAGCATGTATAGCTACAACTTATGTATTAAAACTTGCTTCTTTTTATTCAATACATTACATTGTATGTATGCAGTATTTATAGTTAAAATGACTCAAGACTCAACAATGATAGGGCTTCACTAACTGATGGTAATACTTAATTATAACATTTTGGCACTTGTGTATAAAGTTAAAATCATAAATAATATTTAACTCCTGAGAGGATGACGTTGTAATGTCGAAACATCTAAAGTCGTCAACTTTTTGAAGGCCATAGATAAGCCTAAATAAAATGTTTTTAATTGTATACTAGTTTAACGTTGAATATTATTTATGATTTTTGATGGTAATACATTGGTTTTATAATACTGAGTGATTCGTCTCTTTGGTCGAGATATACCTAACTTTAGGCAAGTCTCCAATCTCATAGCGACTGTATCGAACTTGAAACACAACCTATACCACAGTTAACTGAAGACTGTATGGATTCTGGTTTTAATCTCTCACACGATCATCATCGCACATATTGCCTTCTACGACTTCCAAAAATTTCAAATTATGACTCATCTGTAAGAAACACACTCTCTCAGCTTTTAGTGTCAAATGATTTCTATGCTTGAGCCAACTCTAATAGTTTGGCCTATTTCCCTTCCACATAGTCTTCACTTTACTGTAGTAGTTTTACAAATGCTTAAATCACACTCGCTTGTTTTTAAACTTGTGATGCAAGTTGTCGCTGTCACGCAGAGAAGTTAGCCTAACATGGCTGTCTTCGTTTGCACTATTCACCTTTTTGTTTCCAATTCTTGTGTTAGAGTTAAAGTTGTTTGTGTTATTATCGTTGTTGTTTGTTTGCTACTTCTCTCCAGTGCTCCTTTACAAATTTCCAATTGAGAAGCAGTTGCTCAGCGTCTATGTCCTTTCCAATTAAAGCAAATATCCAGCCACAAATGCCTTCACTAAGCTGATTTGATAATTTATTTCCCCTTTATAACGATAATTATATTGTAATATATAGTTTGGTTTAGTAGCCATCAATGATAATCTTATATAAATATCTGTAATAAAAATTAAATAATTTATTAAATAAAATTGTATTCCTATTGCTGTTTAACGTATTATAAACAGCATACAACAGATTATATTGCAAGCAGTAGTAAACATGTTATTGCCATGGGCTAAAGGAAGAAAGACACAATTTAACCGGAGGTTTTCTTAACTGATAGTTCATACTAATAGTAATATTATTTGTAATGATAGGTCTTATTAAATGGTAGCTAATATTCATGGCAATCCCTTTGCAATAATAGCACTTACTAACTGTTGATTCACACTGTTGGTAATACAATATTGTTTGTAATGACAGGTTTTACTAACTGATAGTTCGTGCTGGTAGTAATACATTGTTATTTGCAATATACGTCTAGTTTTAGAACATATTTCTAGACTATTATTATACACGTTAATCATTAGCCACGACATAGCAGCTCTTAGAATGGCTCTGAGTTTGTTTGGTTTTTATTTGGTTTTCCAAGTACAAACTTTTAGCTCATAGCTCCATCATCTCTTGACCGACTTGAGATATAATTACAGTTTTCGACTCATAGATTAATTCACTCTAATCCTGCCTAAAATAATTTCAATTTTAGGGTAGGCTGGTAGATATTTTGATGTGTAATAAAATCGAATCGGGTATATGCACGCCCCATGCTTTGTATTGCTGGCGCACAAAAATATAGCTAATAAAAAGGGAAAAAGAAAAATGTGTCAGAGATTAATTTACTCTAATCCTGCCTAAAAGAAGTTCAAATGCCGCTGCTATTGAGGATTCCCTCTTGTTTCTAACACTAGATGACGCTAGTTTGAAACAGTGTACCATTATATCATAAGAGTTCAAACTATTTAGACAGCTACTGTTGGTACTCTCACGATACTGGAAGATTATTTATTGTAAAGAATAATGCACACACAATTTTATCTTTCTTTATGTAAGATTTAATTTACAGTTTTTTGAGGAATTAAAAATCTGATTAATTTGTTATAAAATAAAAGATTGCTTACAAAACACAACTATGACTGATACCTTCTTACCTTGAGACCAACTGCAACAGACAGATGTGTCAGTTAGACTACCTTGAGACCAACTGAAACAGACAGATGTGTCAGTTAGACTACCTTGAGACCAACTGCAACAGACAGCTGAGTCAGTTCGGCTACCTTGAGACCAACTGAAACAGACAGATGTGTCAGTTAGGCTACCTAGAGACCAACTGCAACGAACAACTGTGTCAGTTAGGCTACCTTGAGACCAACTGCAACGAACAACTGTGTCAGCTAGGCTTCGCGTTAACATACACGAGAACTATTTGCACTAACCGTTACTAATTTTAAAGTGATAGGCTAGAAGGAAAGAAATTGGTCATTACTAGCCCCACCAATTCTTGGGTCACTCTTTCTCAACGAATAGTGGGATTGACCGTACCATCATAACGTCTCCACGGCTTACAAGGCGAAGATATTCAGTGACTGGTTTTAATTCCGCGATGCACGGAGTGCAAACCGAGCGCCCCTAACTATCAAGCCATGCTAGACCACAACAGTTGGCAATAACGCCCCTAACTATCAAGCCATGCTAGACCACAACAGTTGGCAATAACGCCCCTAACCATCAAGCCATGCTAGACCACAACAGTTGGCAATAAAGTATGATTAAAATATTTTGACTAGTTGTATTTTCAGATCCATTGCTGCTAGTCATAAGATGTGTGATTGACGTTGTTTTATAATAGTGATTTAGTAGATTCGAATTATTCGTTAATTGTTTAATGCAGGAATTCATATAAACAGATTAAAGTTCTTCATTCTACAAAGTCCATAAAGCAACTGACAAATATTACAAGTTAATCCATAGCAGCCGAAGCTAGCCTTACAAATAAGACTCTTTATTCTTTATCACAGGTAACCATAGAAAAAAGGTAGACGTACTCCTCGCTCCAGCACGAGCTCGCCTATGATATGACCCAAGCAGCCGAACCACTTATTATCGAATCTCACAAACCAATAAGCAAAGAAAGGTCATGCTAGAGAGTACAGTTGATACACTTCCTGCAATGCAGCAACAAGAAAAGAAAGGTAAGTTAATTAAACAGTAAGGCAAGATTTTTATTTTTCCACAAGCAAACATTTAGCAAAATAGTGGTTTATGAGTGGTATTGAAAAAAAAAATAATGTATACCATTTTCATTATAGAATTTTCCTGATTGAAATAATGAAAAAAAAAACGATTTAATGTGGGTAACCAGCTGCATTGTTCGATGTACGTAGTCAGCTACATTGTCAGATTTATGGGAATAACTGTTCGTTTAGATAGAGATAAAAAACAGAATTGTTCGATGAAGGTAGTCAGCTGCATTGTCAGATTTAGGTAACTAATTATTTATATAGAAGTACGAAACTAAATTGTTTGATGTAAATAAGCAATTGCATTGTTAAAAGTAAGTATGTAGTTTCATTGTTAGATTTAGATAACTAATTATTTGTACAGAAGTAAGAAATTAAATTGTTTGATGTAGGTAGTCAGCTGCATTGTCAGATTTAGGTAACTAATTATTTATATAGAAGTACGAAACTAAATTGTTTGATGTAAGTAAGCAGTTGCATTGTCAGATTTAGGTAATTTATTGTTTACATAGAGGTAAGAAACTAAATTGTTTACATTGTTAAAGTAAGTATGTAGTTCCGTTGTTAGATTTAGGTGAGTAGCTCACTGTTTACATAGAGGTAAAAACAAATTGTTTGATGTAAGTAAGCAGTTGCATTGTCAGATTTAGGTAACTAATTATTTATATAGAAGTACGAAACTAAATTGTTTGATGTAAGTAAACAGTTGCATTGTCAGATTTAGGCAAGTTATCGTTTACATAGAAGTAAGAAACTAAATTGTTTGATGTAGTTAGTCATCTGCGGTGAAAATGTAAGCCTGCATGGTTGAATTTAGCTCTGATTCTGCAGATATCCCTGGATACAGTTGCATCGCTGGATACGAGTAAAAAAAAAAAAAAGTGCATCAGCATAAGAAATATTTTTAAACTAATGAATAAAACTAGCTGTTCAGCCAAAAGGTTAGATGTTTTCGACAGTCCTTGTTATTGTAATTATCTCTTTTCGCTTTTATCGTCATAATAAGATAAGCTAATGCTGTATCCGTTTTTTTATGAGAAAACTACACAACGTTTAGTTTGTTAAACCATTAGAATACTCACTTATAACAGTTGTTGTAGAAGGGATTGTATGAAGACAACGTTATGAGACCACCCCATGCTGGACTAAGGGCAAAGAAAATCTGAACAGCAGCATCACCCCAAACCTAGACGATAGAGTGAAATAAGTGTTAACACTATTATTTTATAATATCTTCCAACAACACAACATCTTACAATCTTCTTTCATTACACGTGCTGTTTAAAAAAAATCCTAAAACAATTTTCTCATCAACTTAAAACGCAGAACTTATATTCATATGGAATTCAAGGTGCTTTGAATATTGTAACGTTGTTTGTTTAGAAGATAAAATGTTACTGTAACATTTTTAGTTTAGAGATAAAGTATTATTTTAACGTTATTAGTTTTCTATTTAAGTTCTGCAAACTCTCTGCCCAAAAATTATCATGTAACAAAAATCCATTCTTGTGCAAACCTAGAATCAAAGACCTTAATAGTCACCATACTCAATTACTGTATCGCATAAAAGCCTAAGACAGTGTTAACTTCAAACATTTACCATTTATAATCTCAACAAAATATATTTATGATATTTTTATTTCTAAACAGAGAAATCTAATACTCATCATAATTAAAGTAGTTATCAAACTCAAGTTAGATGAGATTAAATAAACAATTTTATGCGCTTACAACTTTGAATAATATTAGGCGACTTTTATAAAACACATAAGCTCAAGTACTCGGAGAAAAGGCACCTTCTATCTGAGATTTAGGAAAATATATTCAAGTCATAAAAACTTTTTGTTAAGTATAGAATATCATGAATCACTTATCATTTGTGCCATGTACATGTTATGCACAAAATGTAGGATATCATGTTCTCTATATATACTGCTGTGAGTGAAATGTTAAATGTCTTATATTTCAAGCAGCAATTACTATATGGTAGATGTACACTAATACGAATTGCGTATAAAATAATCCATGGTAACGTAGAATATTTATCTTGTATAATAATGCGTTCTAATCTTTCTAAGTAAGAACGTAAGAAAGCCATATTTAAACTAGCTATACACATTATCAGGTTTATTTTTAGTTTCGCTCTAAGTAAGTAGGTTGTTCTGTTCGAAAGTTAATATTAGACACTTATCAGAGGTAAAATATCATCAGTATGTTATGGAAGAACACCACATGGATGATTTAAACATATTATCAGATATATAATGTTGTGTCTTACAAATGCAATTTTGTATTTACATAAACTTTCATTTGTCTTACGTAGAATATCAAGAGCTAAATATACAATAATGTTCATCACAAATACAATATCATATATATACATGTATTTATATGTATAACTTATCGTATATAGAGTCAAGCACAATATATCCAATATTATGTTTAAGATGTTGAAAAAGATGTGCTGGACATACAATGTTGATTATCAAATGAATATTATTTTCTTCAGATGTAGAATATTATCTATTAGAATTAGTGTTATGGCTTGATGTAGATGTACGATGTTATGCATGCAACAGATGTTAAATATCATTCATTAGATTAACGTAAAAGACTGATTTATAGATCAAAGTTAGAATATATTATGTCTGATGTAAGATATTATGAACTTAATGTGTAATGCTAAACGTAAAAACAATGCGAATAAAATGTTCAATGTTATTTGCCATGTGTGGAATTTCATGTTCCAACTATTAAGAGTTCATGTTTGAGATATAACATATTTAATACATAGATTACCATGTTCTTACACGAAGGATGCTATGGGTTAGGTGTAGAATGTATCAACCTTCAGAGGTAGAACATATCAACTTACAGATATAGGATTCATAAAGTTTAAGATGTAGAATATATCATGTATAAGAAGTTCAGTATGATGAGCTATGTAATGAGGTTCGTGGGTTCGATGAACATTGTTAAGTCAGCTCTAGAATATCATGTATTAGAAGTTCAGTATGATGAGCCATGTAATGAGATTCGTAGGTTTGATTAACCCTGTTATGTCAGCTCTGGAATATCATGTATTAGAAGTTCAGTATGATGAGCCACGTAATGAGATTCGTAGGTTTGAGTAACACTGCTATGTCATCTCTAGAATATCATGTATTAGAAGTTCAGCATGATGAGCCACGTAATGAGATTCGTGGGTTTGATTAACCCTGTAATGTTAGCTCTGGAGTATCATGTATTAGAAGTTTTGATGAAAGGATATCCATTTTGAAACTCTTACATCAAGGGCATCTTTGTATTGAAATATAACGAAAATCAATTATTTTCACAATTTACGAAAAAACATGGGCTATAGCCTTGGCTTTTCGTTAAAAAATATGAATTTTTTTGAAAAT
>NW_013667789.1:155249-199133 GCF_000517525.1 Limulus polyphemus
TCTAGAATATCATGTATTAGAAGTTCAGCATGATGAGCCACGTAATGAGATTCGTGGGTTTGATTAACCCTGTAATGTTAGCTCTGGAGTATCATGTATTAGAAGTTTAGTATGATGAGCTATGTAATGAGGTTCGTGGGTTCGATGAACATTGTTAAATCAGCTTTAGAATATCATGTATTAGAAATTCAGTATGATGAGCTATGTAAAACAAACAATATCTTATGCTCTGACTGATGTAACATATCACGTGTCTTATGTACAATATCTTGTGCTAAACGCGGAATTTCGTAGTTCACTACGTAGAATATAATTCATTGGCTGTACAATATCCAGTGTTAGACATATAGTGCCACGTTTGTTGTTTCAGATTCGGAACTCATATTCAGATACTGAATGCCATGTATATGAACTATTATCCTGTATGCCACAGTTACGGTGTGTATGTCTAGAATATAAAATACCAGATGTAGAATATAACATCTTAGATGCGTAGCATAATGTGAGTTAAGTAGAGATATGCAATCTCAGATGACATGTAGTTTGTCAAATACATTAGGTATGTCACGAGTTGAATGTCACATTTACCGTCATGTAAATGTTAAGATGTATAATGTTGTGTTTCGGTATTCATTATACTATGTATCACACGTACAATACATAAAAACGAAAAATATCTCACACTATGTACTTAAAGTAGATTACAAACATAGTATTCGTATTATTATATCTCACATTATGTACTTAAAGTAGATTACAAACATAGTATTCGTATTATTATATCTCACACTGTATACTTAAAGTAGATTACAAACATAGTATTCGTATTATTATATCTCACACTATGTACTTAAAGTAGATTACAAACATAGTATTCGTATTATTATATCTCACACTATGTACTTAAAGTAGATTACAAACATAATATTTGTATTATTATATCTCACACTGTATCCTTAAAGTAGATTACAAACTGTACCTGAGCCTTAGCTAATCGGCTCCAGTCGGGTGTTATATACCATAGAATCCCCTCCTTAGCACCTGGAAGGGTCACCCCTCGGAAGAACATGATCACCAAAACCAAATAAGGAAAAAGCGCGGTAAAGTATACCACCTTAATGTAGAAAAGAAATGGAACAGTACATTAACTCATTCACAAAATGTTTAAACCTGATATTAAAAACACAACAAAAAAACAACAGCATTGTCTCCAAATTTTTTTGCCCTTTCTTTGTCATTAAATAAAGATGAATTCAAAAGGATATAATGATTAAATTTTTATTACTTCACTTTCATTTTTACAATACACCCATAGTCGAAAGTATGGAGTCTGCTCAGTAGCACCACACCTCGAACCTTAGACCCTTCTAATCGCAACGAACACTACACTACACCCTACCATTATTTTAGCATCATGTTTCTATTTGTTATTCATATCTGCCTAGAAAAAGCTACGGTGAAAACTGAGAAAAACAAACATATGTCCCATTTTGTTAAAGTATCATATTACTGCGCTAAAACTCTTACATTCTGTGGTCGGTTTTTGCTTTTTTGACTTATAAAGCTGTGAAACGGCTATTTGTGGAATAATAGATTTATTTCAATATAGCGTTTCGTCTATAATATTGAGACATGATTACGTACAAAATTTAAATCTAATTATTTTCTCCCTATTTACTCCACAGACTATTCGAGGGAAGGAAGAGAAAATGGTCAGAGAAGGATGTTGATGATAAGGAGGTTATAGTTATACGTGATTCGTTGACAAGGAATGTGGATAGAATAGTCTGTGGGGTAAATAGGGAGGAAATAATCAGATTATGCTACTCAGGGGTACAGATGGAGGATATAACTGACAGAGCAGGAGATATAATAAAGAGGACTAGCAGAGATGCAGTTTTGGTGGTGCATGTAGGGGCTAATGATCTAGGTAAAGGTAGATCAGAGGAGCTAATTAATAAGTACAGAGGGTTGATAAAGGCATTTAAAGAAAAAGGCAATAACTGTTTTTGTCAGGGATATTGCCCAGAATTAACTGTGAGGATGAAGTTATAAGTAGGTCACTACAGATAAATGCTAGGCTTAGGTAAATATATAAGAATGAGCAGATAGGTGGGTTAGACTTGTGGAACCAGTTCAATGGAAGAAGGGAGCTTTTTTGAATGGGTGGTTTACATTTAAATAGGATAAGGGCTGGTTTACTTGCAAGATCTATTAACTCAAGGGAAGTAATAAACTATGAATGGACAGTGGTGAGGGCCAGGATAAACTAAATGCAAAATAATAAAGAGGTGGAGAAAAGTTTAGCATAGGAATGAGTATAGAAGTAATCAAAAGGGTAATCTTAATTGTTACTATTGTAATGCTAGAAGTATAAGAACTAAAACAGATTACTTTAGAGCACTGGTAGGAATGGAGGATTTTGATATAATGGGAATAACTGAAACATGGTTACATGTAGATGATTTTTGATGACAGAATTTTTTTTTTGAAATACAGGGTTATAGGTTAAAGAAAAATTAAAAAAAAGCATAATAAATTTAATAAATTTAAATTCACTGGTATGACGGGAGATTTAAAAGATTATAGAAGGTCAAGAAAGTTGGTAAAACAGGAAATTAGGACATCAAAAAATATGCATGAGAAAAGGTTGGTTGAAAATGTAAAAATTTGCAGTAAGGATTTCTTTAAATATGTTAATGTTAGGATGGGTGAGGACCGTTGAGGGATGACAAAGGATGGCTCATATCTGATGATTATGAGATAGATGGGTTATTAAATTTTGCCTTTTCATCAGTTTTTACTAATAACTAATAAAGCTTTGAACAGTATTCCACATCTTGAACAGTTGATAGATGGAAACAAGATCGTTAGCTGGTTAGAAAAAATTGGGAAGTTTAAAACACGATGAGGTTCATTGGCAAAATAATAGTTCCCCAAGGGTTTTGAAGGATGTTAAGAAATGGATATATGAGCCACTTGCTACTATTTTTTGTAAGTCCTTGAATAGGGGCAATAGGAAATTAGCTAATGTCATTCCTCTTTTCAATGGAGGTGATTAAAAATTGTCCCAGTAATTATTGGTCCGTTAATCTTACATCAGTTGTGGGAAAAATTCTGGAAAGTCTGATAAATGATGCTTTCCCAAATCATTTAACAAAGTTTAGAATTTTATTGGATAGTCAACATGGTTTCACTAAGGGAAAATCTTGCCTTACAAATCTTTTGATATTATTTGAAAAAGTAACTTTTAATTCAGATGAGGGTAAGAGTGTAGATTTAGTGTATCTGGATTTTCAGAAAGCATTTGACAAGGTGCTGCATAAAAGGCTTGTAAGAATTTATCTCTTTAGGTGTGGGGGATAAGTTAGCAAACTTATAGTGGCGGTATGGAAGAAAGCATTGGGTTCTTATAAATGGAGTCCAATCAAAGTGGATTAACGTTATAAGTGGGGTATCTCATAGCTCAGTTATAAGACCTTTGCTGTTTTTTGATTTACATCAATGACATAGATGAAGGAATGGTCAATAAATTACTCATTTTTGCAGATGATATTAAGGTCTTGGGCGTTACTAGATGTGAAAGGATGCTTCTACTTTACAAAAGGACTTAGATCATTTAGTGAGTTGGGCAAATAAATGGTAGATGGGTTTTAATTATAATAAATGCAATATAATGCATGGAAGTAACCTTAACAGTGCTATGAAGGAAAATGATCTTGGTGTAATAGTTGATCAGTCTATTAAACCATCCAAGCAGTGTGCTGTTGCCTGTGGTAGGGAAAATAGGATCTTATGTTGTATCTACAGAAGTATTGAATACAAGTCTAAATATGTTATAATTTCATTGTATAGGTCACTGGTTAGGCCACATTTGCAATATTGTGTTCAGTCTTGGTCTCCTTACCTTAGGAAGTACATTGAATTGTTGGAAAAGGTTCAGAGGAGGGTTACTAGAATGGTGCCTTAGATGGAAGGGTTGTTATACGAGGAGAGGTTGAGATCTCTCATATTGTTTCCTTTAAAAAAAAGAAGAGTTAGGGGGGATGTCATTGAGGTGTTTAGGATTGTTAATGTAACTGATAGTGTTGATTCGTCATATTTTTTCATAACTAATTTTGCCAGGGTAGATGTCATCTTCAGTTAAGACAGTTTTATTTTTCTATCAGGTTGGTTAGCCTTCGGATGTTGTGGGGGCTGTAAATATAAGCGAGTTTAAGAGAAAGCTTGATAACTATATGAGCTGACTAAGATTTTTTTAAATTTACTTATTTAATAGTTTTTAGTTTAGTTTAGAGCATGGAACAGCCGCGGTGGACACATAGGTCCCTTTTTGTCCCAAAACACTATATGTTGATATAGAGAAAAACCCAAATAAAAGAATAGTTATGAAAGCACTAAAAATCAAAGAATTAAAACCCAACGTTAATAAAACATCAGAAGCGCCATCATATTTGTATCAAGTTAATTACGTTTAAAACCAGAGGGAGCTAGTATCATAAACCGAATCATTTGATCGAATATATTTGGAAGTTGAATGTACTTGTATCCTAAATGTTGTACGTCATCAGTTAGAGACGAAACGTCGCACTGAAATAAATCTATTATCTCACAAATAGCCGTTTCAAAACTTTATATTATTCGACTTTGTTTAGTATTATTTTACAGAGCTAGTATAAACCGTTTCATTCTTTACTGATATATGAAATTAATGTCTGTGATAAATAGATCTATGTGATAGATAACAATTTATATGTACAAATCTCATTATATGCACACATTATCTCATCTTGTTTTTTGTACATTCAGGACGTGCTGGGGTAAGTAACTTGTACAAGACATGCAGGGGTAAGTAACTTGTACAGGACATGCTGGGGTAAGTAACTTGTACAAGATATGCACACATTATCTCATCTTGTTTTTTGTACATTCAGGACGTGCTGGGGTAAGTAACTTGTACAGGACATGCTGGGGTAAGTAACTTGTACAGGATATGCTGGGGTAAGTAACTTGTATCAGCAATGGAACTTCGTCAGTTATCTTTCTTATCATTTGCTTTAATTAGTTTTTCTTTTTGAAGAAATTTGTTCCTTTCATTCTGTCGATTAATTTAGTATTTAATTTTCTTTCATTAAAAACCCAGCCAAGTATCTGGGATTACATTACACGAAAAGTAAATATAATATTGCGGTAACAATCAATAACACAGGCCTACGATGGTTTTATTGTCTTGAAATTTTTACATGTTCTACAGTAATTCCTGTACGCTTAATCCGAAAATGATAGACATTTTTCTCCATCACGTTCAGATTTTTCACAAAACGTCATAATGCAATACATTAAAGATTTGTTTGTTTGTTTGTTGGAATTTCGCGCAAAGCTACACGAGGTCTATCTGCGCTATCCGTCCCTAATTTAGTAGTGGAAGACTAGAGGGAACTCAGCTAGTCATCACCACCCACCGCCAACTCTTGGGCTATTCTTATACCAACAAATAGTGGGATTGAACGTCACATTATAACGCTCCCACGGCTGAAAGGGCGAGCATGTTTGGCAGGACGGGAATTCGAATCCGCGACCCTCAGATTGCGAGTTAAACGCCCTAACCACTTTGCCATGCCGGGCCTTACATAAAAGAAAGACCACAACACGTAGTTTCGAGACTAAAAGACGTAGATTTCACAAAAAAATCAGAATGAATGAGGATACATATTCGTTTGACATCAATTATTTGTTTGGAAGTTAAGCACAAAGCTACATAACGTGCTATCTGTGCTCTGCTCACCACGGGTATCGAAACCTGGTTTGACATCAATGTTCTTCCCATTTCTTCACTTTGTTTGTATTTTTGTTAACAAACATAATAATAAAAAAATGTTCATTGTGGTAAACGAAATAATAATTTGATCTAAGTAAGACTTTTTTCTTCCCGATTTGTAAAAAAAAGTCTTACGTGATAGAAAAAAATGAATATTATTTTCGAAATTTTCGTAACTAAATTATGGAAAATACGTTATTAAAACCAAAACAACTTCTATAAAGTTTGAATTCGCAGGCCTGTGTAATTAATGCTAAGATAATGCTACGATCGTGAAAAAGTACCCTGAAGTCTGCTCATCCTTACATAATCAGCTGAGTAGTATAATCATAGTACACCATGTAACGTACCTTCCCCGAAGTCTGCACACCCTTACATAACCAGCTGAGTAGTATAATCATAGTATACATTTTTACGTACCTTCCCCGAAGTCTGCACACCCTTAAACAAACAGCCAAATACTATAATCCAGGCTAACAGAAGACAAAGAACCAGGTACCACTTAACCTCGCCGGTATCTTCAATTCCTCTCGATATGTCGAGAACGTAATGTCTTAAAAGAGAATATATACAAAACTATAATAGGCATATCATATTTCAAAAAATCGTAAACGTAGTTTAATAATACTTTAATATAGTAACATTGTGCATTTATCGAGCAAATAATGTATTTTGAGCTCATTAAATACAATCATTTCCATGAGAGATTTGATGTTTAACAGAACAATTCTTCTTTAATTCTTGCTTGGATTATCACGTACCTTAACTTGAGAAACATAAGCCTATTAGATAAATTATGGAATATGAAGTTGAATAATTGTTATTTTAATGTATATGAAATAAAAAGTAATTTCGAAAGTCTTAAGTGTTCATGTTAAATATTTAACTAGTGACAAACCAAAGTTTTGCAGTCGGAAGTTTCGAGACCGTCTGTTTATTGTTTTGGTTTGACCAGAAGTTCACAGTGAACATATCATTGGTAAAGAAATGAAAAAATAAACACCACTTACAGA
Source organism: Limulus polyphemus (assembly GCF_000517525.1). NCBI lineage: Eukaryota > Metazoa > Arthropoda > Merostomata > Xiphosura > Limulidae > Limulus > Limulus polyphemus. Next base: position 162,081 of record NW_013667789.1, read on the forward strand.
AAATACTCATCAGCAGGAGTTTTCTTAACCATAGTTTTAACGATGGTTGAAAGGTTCAGAGACACTGACGTTTCGTAATCAACACAAGTCTTGTTATAATAAGTTCCGTTTCGTTTGGCACATTCATCAGCAGCTTGATAAGAGTAACATGCTAAATACAAATAAAAGGTTCCATTCTTAAAGATATATAACTATTACTACTTCAAGCATATAACTAATGCCACTTCAAGTTTCATTGTTTAAAGCATATAACTAATGCCACTTCAAGTTTCATTGTTTAAAGCGTATAACTAATGCCATTTCAAGTTTCATTGTTTAAAGCATATAACTAATGCCACTTCAAGTTTCATTGTTTAAAGCATATAACTAATGCCACTTCAAGTTTCATTGTTTAAAGCATATAACTAATGCCACTTCAAATTTCACTGTTTAAAGCATATAACTATTACCACTTCTAGTTTCATTGTTTAAAGCATATAACTAATGCCACTTGAAGTTTCATTGTTTAAAGCATATAACTATTACCACTTCTAGTTTCATTGTTTAAAGCATATAACTATTACCACTACAAGTTTCATTGTTTAAAGCATATACCTATTACCACTGCAAGTTTCATTGTTTAAAGCATATAACTATTACCACTTCATGTTTCACTGTTTACGGCATATAACTACTGCTACCTTAAGTTTAATGTTTAAAGCCTATAACTACTGCTACTTTAAGTTTCATTGTTTAAAGCATATAACTACTGCCACTTTAAGTGTTTTGTATTTGGATATTTCCAAGTATAGCAGTTTTTCATTAGTAGCTGCATTCTATGTAAAGTAATATATTACAGCTTGCTCTACTACAATTGAATCAGTAAACTATCGCGGAATATTCTACAAATAAAGTAATGTTTTATTAGAAGTGAAACACTTTTATAACTTGTCGTTCCTTAAGTGAAGAACTGTTTTATAACTGTTCGTTCCTCAACGAAACAGTGTTTCATAGTATAATGTAATACAAATTAAGCAGTGTCTTATAACTAGCTGTGTTACAAGTAAAGCATTGTTCTATCTATATACTACTAAAACTCCGAGACTGTTTGTTTGTTTGCTTGTCTGTAATTAAATACAGCAAAAATGGCACACAATAGCTCCATATTTGTAATGAAATGAGAATAGAAACAGAATAAAACAAGTTTCGTTAAAATCGGGCCACGGGTTACCGAGTTAGCGCCGTTAGCGTTATGAAACTTTCTAGCATGAGTAATTTTACATCACACTACCGTTCGCGCTCTTCACGAAACTTCTTCGCTCAAATCTATTTCCCTGTCAATGTTCCCATCTTCATTAAAAGGCGTAAGATGACAAAAACAAGATCTTGAAGAATCTATCTATCTATCTATATACAACTGAACTCGGAGATTGTTTGTTTGCTTGCTTTCTCAGTCAAAAAAATCATTCACACTACCGCTCGAGCTCTTTACGAAACTTCATCGGGCCACGAGTTACCGAGTTAGCGCCGTTTTTCGAGTCCCTTTTATGCAAATTTCTAGCATGAGTAATTTTACATCACACTACCGTTCGCGCTCTTTACGAAACTTCTTCGTTCAAATCTATTTCCCTGTCAATGTTCCCATCTTCATTAAAAGGCGTAAGATGACAAAAACAAGATCTTGAAGAATTTCTCAATAATGTTCCTTGGTTATGGTAGGTAATTAGAAGAGAAAATAAAGTGTTACTGTTTCTTATTTGTAGAAAGTTTAAGAGGAAAGATCATAACATAATGAACTAATTCATCACGATACCTGAAAACTCTGACTTCACTTTTTGAAAAATGAAATGGACTTTACTTTTACTCCCGATCAACAATTATGAATAACATGAATGGATTGAAATATTTAATTAAATTATCTCAAAATAAACCTTCATTTTCGTGCAAGATTGAAATTAGCTTAAATTCTTCATAACCTCTGAATAGTGTATTGGAACTGTTCATGAGATGATATGAAATACAAATATTAAATTATTACTTTCGTTCACACATATTAATATAAAGTATATTTTAATACAAAACTTTGAAAGTTTCAGTATTTTACTCTCTGTACATATACAGCGTGTGTTCTCCTATAAGTAAACACATTTATTATATGTATAACCCGAATGTATAACCCGAATCTAGACAAAACCTTCCTAGATTTTAGCTGAGGTAGAGCGAAGAAAGTTGTTAAAAACTAAACTTTAGGACATTGAAAAGAAAAGCAAAGCAAATACAAGTTTATTAAATAGTTTTACTGTTATTAAAAACTCAATCTAGGCTTTATTGGTTTAAAAACCAAAAAACTTAACAGATTTAATTGGAACTGGGATATCGATGAAAAAGAGCAAAGTGATCTGAACTCAAAAAGATTCGGAATTTGTGGTAAAACAAAACAAAACACACACAGAAAAAAAAACATTAAGACATTGCAGCACTAATTTTGAAATAAGCTAGCTTATGTTCAATAATCAATAGAACTCTCATCCAAATTCGCTTATATTTTTGAAGTGTTTTATTATAAAGCTGAGTGATAAAATCATATCTTGATTCTTAAACAAACAGTTCGTTGTAAAACGTATGCAGATTTTTCAATAAATAAAGATTATTGTTTGGTAATGGCTTATTTCGAATTACATTTTAAGGAAAAAGGGGTTTCTCTTCAAAAATTCCATTCTAAAAACGGATTGGATAAAAATAACGCCTGTTTCCCCTCCCCCTGGTAACACACTGAGTTTTAGAAAAATAATTTCCCCTGGAGAACGATGATCCTTATGAGGAACTGGAAGATGAACTTCTAACAACCTGATACAGCTTATACTCTCAGCTTATAGTCGATTTTACCAGCATGGAATTTGTCCTTTTTCTGTACTCGAACAGCTTTAAGGAATTAGCCACGCCTTATTCTTTCCTTTTTCTTCCGTTACTAGTTTATGACAGTAATATTTAATGGTGTTTGTTTTTTACTGATTTTGAGGAAACACAAATTAAATACTTATATCACTTATATTATTTAAATGAAATCATGTAATTCTGATAAAGCTACTATTTCTGACCACTCAACGGTGATAAGCTAGAAAAGTACAAAGTTTAAATATAGTTCTTACTTAAGAGTAGTGCTGCCCCCTAGTGGCACAGAGGCAAATCTGAAGGCTTTTTACGCTAATAAAACCAAGTTTTGATATCCATGGTGGGCAGAAAATATTGTGTATCTTTGTGCATAACTACAAACAAACAAACCGTAGTGCTATACTTGAGCTATCCCTTATTTATAACCAGTGCTGAACCCGGAATAGTTTTCATTTACCAGCAGTATTGAACTCACAATAGGACTTACTTACAAGTAGTGATCCACTCGGGATAGTTATTTGCTTAACACCAGTACTCACTCTAGATAGCTCTTACTTACCAGTAGTCCTTCACTATGGATAATCCTTACTTACCAGCAGTTCCCCACGCTGGATAATTCTTATTTACCAGCAGTCCTCCACCCTGGATAATCCTTATTTATCAGCAGTTCCCTACTTTGGGTAATACTTATTTACCAGTACCCCTCCACTCTGGATAATCCTTATTTACCAGCAGTCCTCCACTCTGGATAATCCTTATTTACCAGCAGTCCTCTACTCTGGATAATCCTTATTTACCAGCAGTCCTCCACTCTGGATAATACTTATCTACCAGCAGTTCCCTACGCCGGATAGTATCTATATACCATACTTACTTCACTTTTAATAGTCCTTACTTAGCAACAATACTCCACTCTAGATAGTCTTTGCTTACCACGAGTCATTTACTTTGGATAATTCTTAATTATCAGCATGAGGTAGCCCTTATTTACTAGTAGTACTTGATAATCCTTACTTATCAGCAGTATTCCTCTTGAAATAATCTTTACTTACAAGCAGTATTCCACTTGGAATAATCCTTACTTACTAGAAGTATTCCATTTCAAATAATATTTGCTGACCAGCAGTGGTCTGCTTGGAATAATCCTTACCAGCAATATTCCGCTTGGAATAATTCTTACTTAGCAGCAATATTCCAAGTAAAGTAATCCTTTTTTACCTTCAGTATTCCACTTCGAATACTTCTTACTTACAAAAATAGTCCGTTTGAAATAATCCTTACTTACCAGCAGTATTCCACATGGAATAATTTTCACCAGCATTATTCCTCTGAGAATAATTCTTACTTATCAGAAGTATTCCACTTGTAATAGTCCTTACTTACCAGCCGTACTCCACATGAACTAATTCTTACTTACCAGAAGTTTTCCACTTGTAATAGTCCTTACTTACCAGCCGTACTCCACATGGACTAATCCTTACTTACCAGCCGTACTCCATCCAGGCTCACAATTTTCCCAGGGTAATTTTCTTGACCAGGAAGCAAAGGTGTAGAACAAAGTCCAAGCAATGATCATGTTGTAGTACAGCATCACCGTACAGGAAATCAAAACCATACCGTATCCAATTCCTATAATTTCGAAACAAAGAAAGGTCCTATATTAATTTGAAATACATGTTTGTTTTTATGTATATGTAAATCTAAACTAATATAATTATCACATAAATTATCTAAACAAAAGACCATTGCTTTTAAAACACAATCAAAGAAAAGGTCAGTAAATACAGTGAAGTATTGTTTAGGTGAAATGTTTTAATTGTCAAATGTCACGAAAATGAACAGACCACGTGCAAAACACACTTTAAAAACAGCTGTTTTGATTAGTAATATATTTTAATTTATTTCACTATTTTGTTACCACTAATAATATATACTTATAATATATAATGATATATATGTTACAAACGTTATCTACTTCGATGAATTTGTTTTTTAATATTATTTTTGATAACCTTAGCAAGAATGCCCCTGGAAAATACCTAAAATAGTTATCCATAAATGCAAATAAACCATTCAACTAAGTCTCAACATTGTCTTTGGCTTCAAATAGCTAATTCAAAAATAAAAAAGAAGAAAATATCGTTTGATGCTGTAAGTCCACTAAGTAAGATTTTACAGCTTGCTTTTAAAAACAGACTCATAATTCTGATTTAATTTATAATTTTATATGCACATCAATTTTATGGAAATATTTTACAAGTTTTTGAAATCTTCCCCGATTTTTTTGTTTTTACAGTTTACAAGCATCTTAAAGTACATTATTTTTAAGGTTCTTATAACAAAAATAAACATGTTTACATCACGTTTCAAGCATTTGATCGTTAGTTGTCAAGCGCAAACCTTTCAAATATTCCCCCTCAAAATCCGTTTACATTCTTCGGAGGTTAGTAACTACATGCAACTCTTACGTAAAGTTACAAAAACAAACAAAATAATACAGTCATTAACAAACATTCTTTAGTCATGAAAACACTGATTGTATTTTCGTTTATACTATTATTTGTTCATCAAACTGAAAAAAGATCCAAGTAGACACTATCTTTGCAATTTTAAGAAATAATGATAATAAATTTAAAAACATATCTTAAACTTAGAATCTTAAAGAAAATAATTAAAGTGTGGGCCGTATAAATGTGAAAATGTTTTTTTAGAAAGAAAAAGTGAAACATTACCTTTCCCTGAAAAAAAAAGTGTTAAAATATAAGCACTATTTGACCCACACCTGTTAAAATCAAGACTAGTAAGTCTGCTAGCTCGGTGGTTACCCTGAAACAGCGGGCAGAATCGTTCGAAGAGAGCAGCCGGCCCGAGGTTGGCGTACTGACCAATGGCCAACTCCATGAACATCAGGGGTAGTCCAGCAAGTAGCATCATGATGACAAATGGGATAACAAACGCCCCTATAAAACAATCAAAAGTAAATCGTGAAAACGATAATGTGGTTGTTTCGATAAAATTAAAACATTTTTTATAGCCATGACAAAATTAGGATGTAGGTGTAATAGCTTTGTAACTTACGAACAAGTTTAATAAGCGAGTAATATATTCTGTAAAGGATCGGTAAGAATTTTGTAAACACGACACAACAGAGTGACATCTTGAAGCATGTAAAATCTGGGGTTCGATTCCCCGCGATAGATATAGCAGATAGCCCAATGTGGCTTTGCTCCAAAAAATAAAAATAGAAAAGGTTCTAGCTTTTTGTAATATTCTTACTGCCACAACTTTAAAACAGGATCTTATCAACAAGGAAGAGATTTATAATTGTAATCTCGAGACACAAAAACTAGGATTAACTTTATTGACTAAAATATAATTTTTTTTAAAAAACAACAAAAAACAAATGAAACTGAATGCATAATACAAGGTCGAAATATAATAAACCTTATAGAATTTTCATATTAAATCTCACTTTCAATTTCATCATATTGGGTTTTTACCTATTTAATTCAGGCACTATAGTGGATGACCCGCCATTGCAACAGAATATTTTAAATCTGTTTTGAACTGAGCAAGCTGGTCCTTACAACATATTATAAACATGTAATTTCAAGTTAGCATGTGTCACTCATGCACCAACTTAAGATATTGTAGTAACGTGGAATTATGAGCATTCAATGGTTGGTTATTTCCACCCAAGGGCCATTTGTCTTCGTACTGTCCCAATGCTCTCGTTATGTATGTAAACATGACTAAATTAGTTTTAGGTGTAATGACCAGTGCAGCTAAGAGTGTATCATAAGATTAAGTATGTGTTAGCTGTGTTGTGTATTTACATATTTCAGATTAATGTGTATAATTAAAAAAGATGGAGGCTCCAGCATACTGTGTCACGTGTCAAGAGACGCTGGATGAAGGAAAGTCAGCAGTAGTTACTCTTTGTCAAGGGACGCTAGATGAAGGAAAGTCAGCAGTAGTTACTTTTCGTCAAGAGACGCTAGATGAAGGAAAGTCAGCAGTAGTTACTCTTCGTCAAGAGACACTAGATGAAGGAAAGTCAGCAGTAGTTACTTTTCGTGAAAAGCGAAGTGCAGGTATTAATCGTGCAAGTAGAGAACAAAATTATGACATATACACTGTGCCTGGCCAACAGATTAATCAGGATTGCCAGAATGAAATGATGACATATACACTGTGCCTCGCCAACAGGACCACCAGGATTGCCGTTGCGACTATTGTAACCCATAACAAATAGCTGGAACTCTACAAAAGATAATTCTGCGAAAGACGTGTTCTTCGATCATCAGAAAAAAGCTTGAAGTTTAATATGAACTGTTTCTTCTGTAGCATGCCAGCCATCATTGAGGGTAAGACATCTGATATTTTCACTGTAACGACTGTAAGGATACAATACTGGGAACTTTCAACGAGCGGCAAGATAAATGGGCTGACACTGTACCAGCTAGTCTTCTATCTGTTCATGATTTGTCTGCTGCCGATGATGTTTACCGTCAAGTATGCAGTGTCAATTTCCGCACAAAGAAGGAAATCCCTAAAATTCACGAGACTGACAAAAATTGTGTGTAAGTTGACAAAACATGGGCAGCCATGTAATGGGGAAAAATACGGACGTATTCCTAAAGGTAGCAGGGTATCTTGAGGATAACGATGGGGAGAAAGTCATAATAAATGACCTTATTGGCCTCATTCCAATACAACTGACTGATCCAGAAACTGTAGCATATGGTTTTATGCACATGAAGACAAAACTCAAAGAAAACATTGGTGATAAGGTAATAATAATGAGATTAATGGAAAAGCCAATGTAGTAACCTTTTGACACACTGATGCTGCCCTCCTACAAGACTTCCATGCTCATCAGAAAGCTGACCCAGATATAGAGAAATAAGCATCATACAATCTACTGCTAAGCTCATTACGGATGATATAAAACCAGAAACATTTCTAATACCATTGATGACTGATGCACTACCAGCACCCGAGCAGCTTGGAGTGTACCTGTCGAAAACACAACCAGGAGTGTTCTGGTGTGACTGGTGTAGTGAATTACCTCTGCACACCTGCATTACGATGAGGAGGATGAGGCTGACTTGGATGAGAATGGTAATGATAACATCAGTCCCTAGACAGTTTGATGGACATCAGCAAATCCAATACAGATTATCAGAATGATACCGAATTTATGCTTAATGTTATGTAAAGTGGCTGATTTTAAAGATGGTGGACTGTTTTATTAATCTCATATTGTTATCAAAATGCTATGTAAAACATTTGTGGAAGATATCTTTTAAATCTGCTTGTATGTATGTTTTTCTGTATGTTATCATGTTTATGGTTGAAGTATAATGACATAATTATAAACAATTACTGAATATCACATTAAGAGTTCATAGTTATGGGCTTCAAAATATATGCTTTGCATTTTTATTCAACTAGTTATTGTACTTTTTTGATGATATCCATATTACACCGTTTTAAATTAACAATTTTTACTAATCTTGTATTACGACACTCATAGAAAGGATGGGTTTAACACAAAAAGAGAATTAATTCATTCATTTTCTATGTATAATACATAGAAAAGCCCAGCAGTAATTAATGTTGTTAATTACTATATTGATGGTATTTTACATTCTTTTTTGTGACTACAAATTCTACTAGGTGTTACATGGACCCACGAGCAATTTAATGCATACATAATTTAGAGAAATGTATCTTAAAAGACGACCAGATCCATCAGAACTCAACTAGCAGTACTATGGTAAATTTGTAATTAATACTCTAACAATCTTGTTATCCAGCTTGATTTCCGTAACAAAATGAGTTACTAAGAAGATTGAACAGGACACTTTTAATGTCCATGTAAATAAAGTAAAATTTTACACCTCAAGCAAGTCGTCATTTGTTAATATTCATTCCAAAACGCACTTACCTCTGCTGCCACTTATAGTTATTACTCGACCACCAAGGTTTCTTCTTTGCCCATCTAAGCATTAGTCCGATTTTTTCTTGCTTGTTCCAATGTTTTATTCTCCAATTAATTGTCCTTTGCGATAATTGTCTCGTGATACTCTCCACCTACGTTAACGCACCATCTATCCAGTTACTGGGATGGTGAACAGAGGCTTTTCTTCCAGAGTGTTAGAGTGAATTCCTCCACTCTTGGAGAAGAAAGTGAAGTTGTGGCCCTCCTACCCAAGTTCCTGGATGTTTTTTCCAAGATGTCGGTAGGAGCAGTACCAGCCTAAGCGGTAGCCTACTTGTAGTACCAGTTCAGATTTGATGCTCAGCTATCCTGTTGGGGTATGCATGGCCCTTCTTTTTGCTCAATATTGGTTCAGTATATTGTTCATGGAAGGAGGTCCACTCTCTCCTCATAATTCCGAATGCGGAGTGGTCACATCCTGGGTCCTTGGTTGAGCAAAGTTGTTCCACGTCCTCCACATACTTGTGGGGGCAAGTGGAAGGCTCCTTGACCCTTGGTTGAGGGGTGAAGATGAATGTTCATAATTCCAGACCGGATGAGTTCTGTTCCTTTGTTTGAGTAAGGCATACACGATCCCATCAATCTGTGTCTGGGGGAAGGGGGTACCTTTTGGGCTTTTTAAGGTGGAGCAGAAGATTCATCCACTTCATTGTTACTTACTTTCTCGTCGTAATTCGGGTGGTTTGGAATGCATCTCTCTATGGCTACAGGTTGGGCACCAATCAAAAGTATATCTATATATAACTTTGCAGTCCAATTTCCCTAGCCACCAACATGGGATATAGGGACCAAGACTCCTTAATTCCAACCCCGAGTAGTGGAACCTCAGCTATTTGGTTGGGGTGGCCTATAGTGATGATCACTGGTGTATAATTCCGTCCTTGATACAGAAACTAAGTTCAGAGTGAAGAGCATACCTGTTCTGGATGTAATGTGGTTCCCCACTTGGGTACCACTCTTATCTTGGTGCATCCATGATCTATGCAGGTGATTTCTGTATAGATAATGCCCTCAGCATAAGCTCCCGCTATTAGTGGAAGCGGAGATAAGTATGTTTTGGAAATGTATTTCCAATAATACTTACCTCTGCTGACACTCTCCCACCTTTCCTCCCCACTAAGCAATCATGTTAGAGAATGGGGTGGTATCAGTCTCGAAAAAGTGATATAATTATCTGAATGGGGTGTTTTTATACAGTATCATGATAGAGGGTGCATTGACGTAGGTGGAGAGAGTCACAAGAGAATTATCGCCAAGGGAAATTGAGTGGGGTATAAAAGACTAGAGCAAGCGAGAAAAAATGAGACTACTGCTTAGATGGGCAAAGAAGAAACCCTTGCAATAGAGTAATCAGTGTGAGTAGAGGTAAGTATTACTGGAAATTTGCAATTGAGGAAAATGTTAACTTAAAGAATATTATTTTCACTTTGTCTTACAGAAAATGGTTTGATGCTAATATGCTGTCTTATATAATAGAACGTTTTTATTGTGTTTTATATTTGCATATGTAGTTACCCCAAGCACCAAGCTCTGCGGACGTAGTGAATTCCAATTTCGGGTGTCATACAGAAAATATCTTTGTAATAGCTTTTATATAAAGTAACACAATACAATGGACTAACCTAAACATTTAAAACAGCATTAAAAAGCTTTCAACCCTACGGTGTAAGCTTTTATATACTTTTTCTGTCGTTTTTCTTTACTTCATAACGTATGAGAATGCATTCTAAGTCCATCTTCATCGTGATAGTAAACATTTGGCCTTGTCAGGAAGGCCTGTAAGAAAATGTTCCCTCTTCTTCCTACTCGTGATATAATAGATTTTCTCTGAAGAAGAATAGAATAACGCAATGACGAAAAGTGGAAACAATCAAGAAACTTCATAAGGTCTGCATTTTGTGAAAAAAAGACTTCATTAGAAATGGGCACGGTCCTGACAAAGAACTAACTTTAATGAATTTTGATTAGCCATTAGAAAGAGCATGTTGTTTTTATCAGGTTTCTGGAGAATATGGAACAATATATTGTTAGTTTCTAGGCATTGGTATAGTTATCTTTATTCTGAGAGCTTCTTTAACATTCATAAGTTTCCAATGTTGGGCAATATCTAAAACTGTGTACTTATCACATTAAAACGAGTGTTTTGTGTTGTAAAAATTAACTATTTCAGATTTTATGGGAACCTTAGTGCTTCAGCATGTGCTGTTAATGTTTTAGCTATTTTTCTCCAATTTAGGTTTCACAGAAAATTGCAGGAAATATTGAAAAGTACATGTATTTGTTTCTGAGGATTACTAAGCTACTTTGCTTTTGTCAACATGTTTCGAAGACTGTATTCCTCTGAATCGAGAAACAAAACCGAATTTAAATGTATTAAAAATTCTTCTTTTATTGTAGCGTAGATTACATATAACTGGTAGAATAGTCTGTAAATTGTTACCTTAAGCAGTTCATCAGGCAGTCATGGAAACCTAAGACATTGTCACAGATCACTTAGGATAAAACTTCAACCACTATCTCCTTAAACACTGACGTTGCTGTGACACACACTTTATACAATACTAAGGTCTATAGGATTCTGTGATCTATTAAACACACTACCAATACAATAACAGAGATTATATATAACTAATTCTAAGATTTAGGCTTCTGTGATCTACTAAACACACTACCTTTAGCATAGCACAGATTATGTATAACTCATACTAAGATTTAGATTTCTGTGATATACTAAATACTAGTGCTATTATAACACAGATTATATATAACTAATACTAAGATCTAGACTTCTGTAAGCTACTAAACACAGTACCGTTGCTATAACGCAGATTGTATGTAACTAATACTAAGATCTAGGCTTCTGTGATATACTAAATACTACAGTTATTATAACACAGATTACATATAACAAATACTAAGATCTAGGCTTCTGTGATATACTAAATACTACAGTTATTATAACACAGATTATATATAACTAATACTAAGATCTAGGTTTCTGTGATATACTAAACACTACAGTTATTATAACGCAGATTACATATAACTAATACTAAGATCTATGCTTCTGTGATATACTAAATACTACAGTTGTTATAACACAGATTATATATAACTAATACTAAGATCTATAGTCTCCTGTGAGGTGCTAACCTCCGCCGTTGCTGTAACACAAGTAAGGGAAACGCCAGATATTCCCAAGCCCCACGGAATAGCCGAGTAGGGAGAGGATGAAGTCATATTTTCCGGTCCAGTTCCCTCGTTCAACTTCGTTTGTCTTTTCAGTACTCTCATCGTACTCACAGGCCTCGTTAATAGACAGTGGCAGTTCACTGTTTTTACGTAGAAAGGTGCCTTCCTCCTCGTCTGTCTAGAGAAAAAGGCATAAAAATTAAATCAACCAGTTCGTTCGAAATGTACGTGTTAATGATTTCAAAAGTAACTGTGCGCTAAAACGTGGATTACTTTACTGGTTCTAAGCCCACATTTTTCAAGCTCATGGTTCTTCATGCATATTGTTAGTTCAACAGTCGTATTTTTACATCCACGCTACTTGCCTGTGTTATTGGCTTATAGATCGATGTTTTAGTCATACATCCACGCTACTTGCCTGTGTTATTGGCTTATAGATCGATGTTTTAGTCATACATCTACGCTACTGGTCTATGTTATTGGCTTATAGATTGATGTTTTAGTCATACACCCACGCTATTTGTCGGTGTTATTGATTTCAGATCTATGTTGTCAGTTATACACCCACGCTACTTGTCTATGTTATTAGTTTATAGATTAATGTTATTGGTCATACACCCACGCTATGTTATGAGTTTATAGATCATTATTTTGTTTTCACACTTACAGTTGCTATCATAGTTCAATGTTTAATAATAAAAACATTTGAAAATGAATTATTTTTTATTTTAAGAACGTGAAATAAATTTGGGTTATAATATATTTATTGACATGTATTGTTAATGTCTTTTGACATTGGTAGAATACGTATATATATATATCATGCAATTAGTTTAGGTTCTGGTTGACCCTACATGAGGGAGAACTCTAGATTTTGTTCTCCGTAATTTAAATTGTGGGAACGTTATAAGAATGCAGCCAATACCTTAGCGTGACTGGTGGTGGTGGTAAAATGATACTAACTGGCTGCCTTCTAATGATACTAATTGGCTGCCTTCTAATGATACTAATTGGCTGCCTTCTAATGATACTAACTGGCTGCCCTCTTTGACAGCGCCAGATAGTTCTAGTAACTTTGCCATAAATACAACATGCAAAAGTAGGTTTGCTTTTCTATTTTAATGAAATAATCTGTATTTCCTACTATTAAAGTTATATATTTTGTTTGTAACACTTTAAATAACATATTTAGTAAGATACGCTTGATGAAAGCAGATAGATAACTAATGAAAATTAGGTCATCCCAAACATCGGTTTATTGGAAAGAGCGGTATCTTTACCGTCCCAAAAAACAGCTTCTGCTGATCAACAAATAAATGTGACTTTTCACAAACAGTTAACGTGTACTGCGCTTGTTGTTTAGATTGCAAAATCAGCTAAGGTTAGATTAGCGATTTTACATTTATATGGTCATAATTAAAAGAAACTGTTCCCTAATGAATGTTAGAATATTTTTATACAGACGAATTTCCCCTTCTAAAATATAAGTTTACAACAAAAACATTGCGAAACATAGTTAAGAATTTATGTCTACAGAAATATTCATTTTTAAGACGCAAGTTTACAATGAAATACGTTGTGAAACGTAGTTAACAATTAATTTTTACTAAAGTATTCTATTTTACTTTACAATGAAAGGTTTTGTATATATTATTATTGAACTGACTAGATAATTCAGCTGTGGTGGTCTTCAGCACAAAGCTGCAATAGAAGTTGGATGCTATTTCATAGATCAATACGTGATCCCAGCAGCAGCTTTGAACAAAGAATATTTAGAACACGAGCCCTAGGAAGGTAGCACATAATACAAGCCTGTTATGCAGCACGTTATTCTACCGATAGAGGGCTCTGTTTGGTGTTTCATTGATTTAGTAATAGCTGTGATTCAGCAGATTACAACAGCCAACTTCAGTAAAGCACACGCATGGTAACTAGTATAAATTATGTATGTGTTTAAACTGAAATTTGGCTAAGTAGACACAAGTTTTAACCGAAATTGTACATTTCTCTAATTATCAGATGTCTCTAAAGTATCAGAAACTAGAACTTGTAAATTATAAACTGCATCATTATATGAAGATAGAAAAATATAGTCGTAGGGTTAACAACTTTTACTCAGCCATCACGTTTGCATTTCATCAGGCACTTCTATACTAATTCTTAAACATACACATACATATATATACAGAACTGAGGTACACAAAGACGGTGTTACGTTGCACAAATACTTGTATTATTGCTTCCATGGTTTTGACAGTAAAACTGTAAAAAAAAACATTGTATACTGTATGTTTTCTTCCTCTTCGACTTTTTTGTTGTTCTGTGATATGTATTATAAATTAATTGCTAAGTAACAATTACAAATTGTGGTATAATACTAAAATCATAACTATCTGAGCCTTAAAGACATTGCATTTGCAATGAAAATATTCTAAAAAGTGTCTCGATGTACGTCTGTAATATAGCTAAAAACGATGTTCTAATGAATTTAGTATTCTTAGGTCAAAAAAGACAAACCCCTAGGTAAAAAAAGGCATAGCTTTGGTTTCACATGATTAATTTCAAACACCCTTTTTAGCTTGCTTATATGTCAAGTCAAGTAGGTGCAAGTGTAACATAAACTAATGGAAAATTACTCTGGCAGGAAAAGATTTTCTATTTTTGGCCTCTGCTACACCAGAAAGTATTTGGCTTGAACTGGAACCTCTCCAAGTATAATAGCCTCAAGTGTTTTTTTTTTGGAAGAAACAATCAGACCCAGCTGCCTGATAAACTGGAGCAGGTTTACGTATTCAAAACAACATTGTTATGAGTATTAACTATCTGTAATTAAAAGCAAATACAAAATGTAACAATAGCCGTAACATATCAATGTGTCATTATACACGTAACGTTTAATAGCGGTTTGTTTGTAATTAAGCACAAATAGGCTATCTGTGCTCTGCTCACCACGAGTATCGAAACCCGAATTCTAGCGTTGTAAGTCCGCAGGCATACCGCTGTGCCACTGGGGAGCTTTAATGGCGGGAGTCCAAAATCGCAGTTTCATTAAACTATCGGTAATTGTTAAAAATTATCTATTTAATACACCATCCTTACGTTTGTATGTTAGCACACGTAAGTTGCCTGCGCAAACTCGAAAACGTTCAAGCGTTTGAGTGCAGAAAAGGATAGATGGAGCAATAAACACAACATATTCCATTTATTGAAAGAGAGAGAAGAGGAATTATAAGTAAAGCATGTTTTGTATTATTGTGTGAATAACTTTGTGTCAAAATGTATATTATTGATCATTATTTCGAACTACTTAAAAAAAAATCTCACTTGGTTATTAGTCGGTGTTGTGTATTGTTAGCATAATGTAAAAATAGACGAATTCTATTTTAATACTATGACGTGAGTACAGAAACCGTACTTCAAATTATGTCATATTCGAGTTCTTCTAACATTCAGAACGTTCAAATAAAATATAAAAATAGTTACAAAAAACAAATAAAGAAGCCGCTCCTGCTGAACATGACTTTTACCTAGACTACTGAACTTGATCATGAAAACATTATTGTAAACATTTGTCGCCTTATTACTTCAGAACGTCTACTTCATGCACCTACAAGTACAGGCTGAACTCAGTTAATTTATCTATATTCACACAAGCTGGCCTGCGAAACTAGTAACAAAACAAAGTTATACTTCATATTCAGACTGCGCATCTACGTATATATAGAGTAGCAGAGTCAAGTTTCTATACGTATAGACGTAAAAAGGTTTTAGTTTTACGTAAGAAAAGGTTGAGAATTCTTTTATTTGCAAAAAGAAAACATCACCATTGGCATTGGTGTATTAAGTTTACTAATATTTCGTGTTTCGATAACTTTTTATCTTATTTCACCATGCTCAGATAGTTTAAAATAAAAAAACATCAATTGTGTATGTACAGGTTAGCAGCTTATATAGGATAAGTGTACTGATTAACCCTTTTATAACCAGATACTAATTAGTTTTTATTGCATATTTCGGCTATTAATTTTCTGCTGTTTTTAGAGAAAACTCCAGAAGGACTATGTCTGTATTTATAGACTGGGATTCGATCTTGGATCTTCTTGGTGGGTTATCCAGTGGATTAAGATTTACCTAATTATGATAGTTAAATCAACATGCTACGTAAATGGTTTTAAGAAAGGTATCCATGCTTTGTTAGGTTCTATACTAGGTTGGTTAAGTGTGTTATCAGTTAGATATAAGTATAAGGTTTCTTTTATTTTTCTTTTTCTAACGTGTGGTTTTTATCCCATTATTTAAAAAGATCATTTGATCTTCATCTCCAGCCCGATAGGTTATCATAGACAGTGGTTGGTATTAACAAGTCTTAAACGTCTATTATGCTCCTGAATTCTAACTTTTGTTGATATTTTTGTTTCTACAGCTCATTGGAACCTACATAACAAGAGATGTTGTAAATGGAATTTCCTCTCTCCCTTGGGTCCTTAGATGGTTTGGTGTGTACTAATTGCGATCGTATTGGGTTTTGGCATCTGAATATTGTTCAGTAATTATGTTGTTTATATATGTCCTCTGAGTACCACATCTGAATATTGTTCAGTAATTATGTTGTTTATATATATATCCTCTGAGTACCACGTCTGAATATTGTTCGGTAATTATGTTGTTTATATATCCTCTGAGTACCACATCTGAATATTGTTCAGTAATTATGTTGTTTATATATCCTCTGAGTACCATTCAGAATATCTACTAATTATGGGTGTTCTTCTTAAACATAATTTTTAGCTTCAAATTTGGAAATATTTAAAACCTTCATTGATTAACATAATTTTTCTTAATAAATCATTCTGGTCCACAAAAGTACAGTTTGGTAAAAGCTAATATAGCATAACCTATAGAAACTCCCCATAGTCACAACTGTAGCACTAAAAAAATAGTTTCACTAAATGTATAAAAAACACATAAAAAAAACATGGAATGAAGCCAAACTATCAATGAGTTTAGTAACACGTTTTGTGTAAAGTTCAGTGTACGTTAGGGGAATGTTTGAAACTTCTGGCCTCCTTTCCTTAGGGGACGAAATAATCACTTATTCGTGTATTACTACAGTTGGTGGCCATGTTGAATCTGAGAAACCTAATATTTGATTAGTATTTCTATATGTGTTATTAATGTTTAGTATCAGGGGAAATTAACCTTATTTCATATGTAGGGTTTTCATTAGTTTGTAAAGAAATTGTAGGGAAACGTAAATATTGTTATCTTTTATCGATTTTCTTAGGAAATATTTGAGACTTTGAAGAAAGTTCGATTGTTATATTTTGAACATATAAATCGAACTAATAGGTTCCCTTCTCAGACTTTACACAAGGTACATTATGTCAACACATGCATCTGGTGTTCATCAATGTATTTTGTTTTATTTTGAACATATAAATCGATCTAATAGGTTCCCTTCTCAGACTGTACACAAGGAGTATTATGTCAACACATACATCTGGTGTTCATCAATGTATTTTTCGGTTTTCTACATGTTTACAAAAGAGGTAGTTGTTATTGATTCTCACACCAATCTTTGTTTCATTTTCACTGATTTAGAAAGCTAAGCCATCTTTTCTTCAGATAGTAGCTTAAGCCTTACAATATTTATATATATACTACGCGTTTTTCAGCTTATCCAACTTCACGTACAAAACAAACAAAATTGGAACTTGAAAATAAAATTAAACATTGAAAAAAAAACACCAAACTGAATAACAACCCTCAGCTAACAAGATGCATTCATGTCTCTGTGTTTTAACAAATCTCAATCTCTCAGTTAACAAGATGTATTGGTGGTAAGGTGTATTGAATAAAACTGAGCAAGATCAAATCTTGTTAGCTGAGAGAAGGAAAGTTATTACTGATATATAAACTGATCGGGACCACATCTTGTTAGCTGAGAGAAGGAAAGTTATTACTGATATAAACTGATCGGGACCACATCTTGTTAGCTGAGAGAAGGAAAGTTATTACTGATATAAACTGATCGGGACCACATCTTGTTAGCTGAGAGAAGGAAAGTTATTACTGATATAAACTGATCGGGACCACATCTTGTTAGCTGAGAGAAGGAAAGTTATTACTGATATAAACTGATCGGGACCACATCAAGTTAGCTGATAGAATAAGATATGCTACTGATTGAAACAGAACAACAATATCTTATTAGATAATACACTGGCATCTGTTGCTAGTTGAAACTGAACAGGAATAAATCTTGTTAGATAAGGCAGTGAGAGTCGTTCCTGGTTGAAATTTAACAGGAATAAATCTTGTTATATAAGGTCACCCAGACACTTTTCATACGGACACCTAAGCAATTTACCCTTAAATTCCTAACTCGAAAGGCAATTAACACATTTAACTACATGAAATTGATGATAATTACATTGTGCTCTACCTGGTGGCAGTTGTGTTTGATACTGGAATCACCTTTCCCATCACTTAATTAATTCGGCGACCAAATATTAGTTGTTACTACCTTGAAACAGATAAAAAAACTTATCAGAACGATAACGAAAAAGTAGCGATACTTGATGCGGAAACGCTAATCTCACTGGATACAGTTAAGTGATAAGGATGTAGCGAAAACCTTCAAATACTCATGTGAAAAATACGCCCTCACAAGTAAAGACCCTATTCTGACATCTATGTCGATTTTAAGAGTTTTGTCTTGTTTTGTTTTAAGTGAAAAAAAAAGTAAAATAATAGGTGATTTAAGAGAGTATTTTTACTATATCTATATTCAAAAACATAAAACCATAAGAAAACCTAAATCAATGTATTCAACGTGGGAGAAAGTAGAGATGAGCTGTACTTTTACATCTTTATGTACAATTAATGAAAGTACTGTAATGTTAAGTATTGGCTGTTATTTTCGTTATTGGACAATAGAAGACCCAATAAGTAAATTAAAAATAATAAATAACAAACGGTTTATTTTGATTGAGAGATTATATAAATGAAGTAAATGAAAATCGTGTACAATTACAATTAAGAGTAATATAATTGTTTTAAAATGTACAGTTGTGATAATTACATAATTGTTTTAAAATGTACAGCTAGAATTAAATGAAAGGTATAAAATTTATTTTTCTATATACAGGCATAGAGAGTATATATAAAATCATACCTAAAAATACTATTGATATGACGTAACTATTTTCAAATATGTAACTACAACTAGTATGATCATTTTCAAACGTACAGATAAGACTAGTTAGTATAAGTATTTTAATGTACAAATACAACTAATTTAAAATGCATATGTACAGCTAGCATAATTATTTTCAAATGCGTAGCTGTTGTTGAGTGATGTTATAATTTTAGTATAGATATGTTGAATTGTTTTGATTTCAGAACTCCAGACCCCTGTAAAGGTGTTTTATCAGCAAGCACTAAGAGTTCAGCCAAGGAAAATATTATTAACCTTTAGTTTTTATTATTTCAATAACTCGTGTCTTTTAAACGATATTATTGTATTGATGTTTTGGATACCTGTATCATGCATGGTCATATTTATTGGGAAATAATACGAGATTTGAATTACAAATAACTTCGTTTTACTGCTGATTTATAACATTTCTGGCGTTTGGAAATTGAATAAATTTATAATTTTCTAGAGCTACTGTTTTATGAGCAAGAACTTTACTGTTATTTTTCCATAAGACTGTTCTTAAAATGGCTTCTTTGTGACTTGTTTTACATTATTTTGTCATCACCTAATTAATTACTATTCATTCTAATGCAATAAGTGGGTCATAATGGAAACTAGACATTTAACATAACATTTAAGGACAACAAGAGACCTGTTAGTCTATCTAGGCTGTCCCATCCAGTAAAATAAACTATTAAAGAAACGTTAAAGTCAGCGTTTATCATATAAATATTATCAAGCCTTCCCTTAAGCTCCCTAAAATCTAATCTTTCACTACATCTTAAGACAACCCATGAAGACAACCGACCACCCTGAAGGAAAAATAAAACTGTTGTATCTGAAGATAACTGATACCTGCCAAAATTTATATTTGTCCCTTAGGTCTTCCATTTTCATCAATAATATGACAAAAAGATGATGCATCAACACTATTAATTCCCTTAATTTTAAACACCACCCAATCAGATCGCCTCTAGTTCTTTTTTTTTAAGATAAAACAATTTTAGATATCTCACACGATAACCTTTCCATACCAGGTATCATCCTTAGTAGCCCTTCTCTGTACCCTTTTCAACAACTCAATATCCAACGACTGAACATAATACACCAACCAGTGGCCTATACAATGAAATTATAACATCTCTTGGCTTGTATTCAATATTTCTGTAGTTACAACATTTAATAATATTTGCTCTACCACAACACACTGCTTGAATGACTCAAGAGACTGATCAACCTGAACACCAAGATCCTATACAATAAAATTATAACATCATTAGGCTTGTATTCAATATTTTTGTAGTTAAAACCTTTAATCATATTTGTTCTACCACAACACACTGCTTGGACGACTCAAGAGACTGATCAACCTGAACACCAAGATCCATTTCTTTCATGATATTGTTAAGATTATTACCATCAACATTGTACAATACTTCAAATTATTGTAACCCACGTGCATTACCTGGTGGCATTTATAATAATTAAAAATCCATCTGCCATCTATTCATCAAACTAACCAAATAATTCCTTTTATAAAGCATCCTTTTCTTCCTCACAGCCAGCAACCTTAATATTATAAGAAAATTGAAGTAATATATTTACCATTCGTACATTGCCATTCGAATAAGTTGAAAATTGTAATGGTCCTAATACTGAACTCTGAGGTATCCCACATGTGACATTAATCCAGTTTGACTGAACTCTATTAATAACAACCCCCTGCTTTCTTCCATCTAGCCAGTTTTCTACTCAATGAAACAACTTATTCTCCACACCTGTAAAGATCATTATTAACAAGCCTTTTATGTGGCACCTTGTTAAATGCTTTCAGATACACTAACTCCACACCCACACCTCCACCTGCATAAGCAGTAACCTCTTCAGGGATTGTCAAAAGATTAGTAAGGCAATATTTTCTCTTGATGAAACCATATTGGCTATTCAACAAATATGTGTACTTTGTTAAATGAGTTTATAAAGCATCTGTTATTAGACTTTTAAAATACTTTCACACCACAGATGGTCTATAATTCAATGTCAGTTCTGAGTATTTTCTCGTTCCAGTTAATTTGTCAACCAACTGTTTGCTTCGTTTCATTGAAATATCAGTTCATATTTTTTTTCTGTTACTATCGAGAAAGAAAAACTCAAAAACAACAATGATATCTCCTAAAACTGCATAGCCCAAAGCCTATATAAACAACGTAGTTTTATCTTCTAAAACCTAACAGGTTGTAACTGTAACATAATATTATCTAAAACATTAAAACCTTCATGATTTAGTACGTCATTAGAATA
This sequence comes from Limulus polyphemus, assembly GCF_000517525.1. Lineage (NCBI taxonomy): Eukaryota > Metazoa > Arthropoda > Merostomata > Xiphosura > Limulidae > Limulus > Limulus polyphemus. The sequence continues at coordinate 183,653 of NW_013667789.1, forward strand.
TTTTTGTCTCAATATCTTACTCCCCATTAGCGAACATTCTGTTTCTCAACATATAGAGTGTTTAACAATCAGTGTTTTCTGAGAAACGTATGGCATCATGCATGCTATTATGAATACCTTATCATTGCGTTACAATATCTGATCAACTAATACTAATAAAATAAAACATTGTTTTCTATTACTTAAGCTCTATCACGTGGAATCTGTTAGTTGTTCTTTTATGGATATCTAAACGTCTTTTTAAGGGGTCTTTCGTGGGCTTAGAAATATCACTTCTGCACTGACCATTGGTCATAAGGTTATATTTAACATTTTTAGTTTTATTATTATCTTGCAAATCAATACCTGTGTCGATTATTGCTAAACCTTAGTATTCGGCTCTTCATGTTCACCACATAATAACAAGTTGGCAAACAATATTTAAAAGCATAATGAAATGATTTGTTTTTTGGGGAACACATTACATGTTTCAGCAGAACATTGGTCTGTCTTTATCAGGTAGTATGTTTCCCCCTAAGGGAAGTCACTTCATTATGCTTATAAATTGTTGTTTGCCAGTTTATTATTATACTAGCATAATATGCTTCCTTACTCAAGTATTTCCACCACATATATTCTGCTACTTTTCATATCGCTCACTAGAGGGACTAGATTTCAAACTCACTGCTTTAGAAACTCGGAACTTCACATCGTTTGGTTCTTTGTTATTTTATACTTCACTTGTTTTGGCTTTCCTAAGAAAGGGACAATTCTCTATTATTTGGAATGGTAGGCATTTACAAAAACGCCTTCTTTTTATTATACTCAAGTAATCCACTTTCTTCTACTTTACTAGCGTAGGGGAACACAGCTGTAATCTCAGAGATGGTTCTATTTTGGTTAACTGATAGATCTTAACACGATATAGGAGCTTTAACAGATCATTAAAAAAGAAGATTTCCAGTAAACGTCATTTGATGACGTGTACAGGCTAATGCGCATCGCATGTTACACGTTTCCATTGCAGTTGTTATGTCAGTCTTATTTAAAATCTCCCTCACTTCAATGACGTCATTACTGACGAAATTTGGACGCAAACAAATAGCTAAGGATTAAAGTATGGAAATATTTATATAAGGAATTTGTTGCAACAACAATTTATCAGCTGACAAAACGTGATTATACTTGCCATAAGACATTAGTATTAGGTCTATACTATATACCCTCCAGTGGCACAGCGGTACATCTGTGGACTTACAACACTAAAGACCGGGTTTCTATACCCATGTTGGGCAGAGCACAAATAGCCTATCGTATAGCTTTTTTCTTAATTACAAACAAATCAGTAGTGTATTTTGCCGCACGGTCGCTCATAATTAAGCATGAGGGGTTACAACGCTAAACTTTCGGGTTGAATCCCTAGTGCAGCTTTGCCCTTGAACAAAAGCAAACAGAAAAAGAAGTAATTTTACGTTTTGAAAAATATATCTTGTCTAATTTACTAAATAAAACACTCGACAGAATAGTATAGATAATAAACACGAAGAAATATAAAATATTGAAAAGAACCGTTTTCTGTAATTAGGTAATTTAAAAACAATAGAGAATCATCATTATTGAACTTTGACCTTTTTCATAACATCCATATTCTACATCCTTACAGTTATTTTTAATTGTGAGTTTTCTATTTCCAAGCATATAGATGTTTTCAATCGGATACTTGCTGCTTCAAAATTAAACTGTTTTAAAGCTTCAATTACTATATTAAGTAGATTTGATATTTTCTTAAGACTTTCCTTAAATACTTTCCGTGCAATAAACTGTAATGGTGGCTTTAGAACAGCTCCATAACTGACATCATTTTATTTTTGTTTTTAAAATGTTATTTTCAATAATCAAAATGATTTTGTTAGAATTAAGGTTAATTTTTAGCCTTGTTAAGTACTTATAAAACTCCTGTCGGTTTTAGTTTCACCCCACTTCACCTGATGGTTCTCTTTTTTTCCAGTGACTTAATGTTTTATTTTACTATAAACGTGTTTTCATCTGTTTCGATATTTTCTCAGTATTGCAAGCGTATTCATAAATAATTTTAATTTAATATTCATTTCTTTCAGTTTTTATATATAAGTCATTAAAAACTCTATTATTTCTCGATTCGTTTAATCATGCTTCACGTGTTCGTTTCAAAGCGTTTTATATATACTCCCACCATGTGTCGTCATGTTTCACGTACTTCCTTTTAAGGTGTTTTATATATTCCAATATGAATACTCATATTTCAGGTGCTTCGTTTTAAGACGCTTTATATACTCGATCATGTGTCGTCATGTTTCACATACTTCAGCTGAAGGTGTTTTATATAACTCATCATGTGTCGTCATATTTCACATGCTTCATTTCAAGGTGTATTATATACACCACTAGGTCACACCACGTTATCACGTGCTTCGTTTCAAAGTGTATTACATACACGGCTATCTAAAGACATTTTTCAAGCTTTTCTTTTCATGGTGTTTCATATACTCCACCATGTGACGCCATGTATTACGTGCTTCGTTTCAAGCATGTATGTGTCGGCATATTTCAGATTCTTGGTTTAAAGACGTTTTATGTACTTCTCTATAAATCATTATGTTTCACGAGACCCTTTCAAACCGTTTTCATAAACTCCAGCATAAGTCTTCATGTTTCAAGAGTTTTCTACTATCCTAATAAAAAAAATTGTCTAGAATACTGACAAACAAAGCGTTGTCTAGTATCCTAATAAATAAGGAATTGTCTAGTATCCTGATATAGACAGGCTTGTCTAGTATCCTGATATAGCTAAGTTTGTCTAGTACCCTAACAAGAAAGAGTTGTCTAATATTCTGATAAACAAAGATTTGTCTACTACCCTTAGAAATGAAGAGTTCTCTAGTATCCTAATAAATAAATAATTATCTAGTATCCTGATAAAGAAAGACTTGTTTAGTATCCTAACAAACAAAGAGTTGTCTAGTATAAATGAAGAGTTGTCTAGATTACTGACAAATAAAGAGTTGTCTAGTATCCTGACAAATGAAAAGTTGTCTAGTATACTGATAAATGAAGAGTTGTTTAGTATAGTGATAAATAAAGAGTTGTCTAGTATCCTGATAAATAAGACGTTTTTTGTATCCTGATAAATAAAAAAATGTCTAGATTACTGATAAAGAGTTGTCTTGTATACTGACAAACGAAGAGTTGTCTGGTATCCTGATAAATAAAGAGTTATCTAGTATCCTGAGAAATGAAAAGTTATCTAGTATCATGATACATGAGAAATTTTCTAGTATTCTGATAAATAAAGAAATGTCTAAAATACTGATAAAGAGTTCTCTAGAATACTGACAAATAAAGAATTGTCTAGTATCCTGATAAATAAAGAATTGGCTAATATCCTGATAAATAGAGAATTGTATATCATCCTTAGAAAGAAAGATTTGTCTATATCCTAAAAAACGAAGAGTTGTCTAGTATCTTGACAAACGAAGAGTTGTCTAGTATCCTGATAAATAAAGAGTTGTCTAGTATCCTAATAAATAAAGACTTGTCCAGTATACTGATAAATAAAGAATTGGCTAGCATCCTGATAAATAAAGAATTGTCTAGTATCCTGATAAATAGAGAATTGTTTAGTATCCTTAGAAAGAAAGATTTGTCTATATCCTAAAAAAACAGAGAATTATCTAGTATCCTGACAAATAAAGAGTTGTCAAGTATCCTGATAAATAAAGAGGTGTCCAGTATACTAATAAATAAAGAATTGCATAGTATCCTGATAAATAAAGAGTTGTCCAGTATACTGATAAATAAAGGATTGTCTGGCATCATGATAAATAAAGAGTTGTCCATTATCCTGATAAATAAAGCTAAATATAGCTAGTTAAAGCTTCAGTGTCACGTTAAATCATTTTCTACGTGAACAACCATGAAAAATAATTATAATATCATAACAATAATAAACTTCCCTTATCAACGGTACTTAGCTTACATTCCAGGTGTCATATCAACAATGAAAATATAACAATAAGAAGAAGAAAAAATGACGTATCAAACGTGTCTAGGGGAAACAACAAAGCCAAATACAAGGTAAGATGGCGCCATTAGATAAACTATATTTAAAACATTATTTTTATGTTTAACTGGTTTATGTTTACTGTTAACATCAAATGAGATTAGTTCTAGCTTATTTGTCGTTACGAATATAATATTATTTTTTTGCCCCTGTGTCTAATACTTTTAACATAATCTGTGCTTTGAAGAAATGGTAGAATATCCATTCCATTTATATATACGTGTGTGATATATTCTGATAAAATGAGATTCGTTGCAAGCACGACAAAAACACGTTTGTCATACTTTCACTTCATCGCATAACTTTGATAGATAGAACACTGTTCCATAAATAAAGACCAGGGATAACTAAAATAGAGGAAATCAATAACTAGCTGACGTCACGCGCTTAGAATCATGTGCATTATAAAACAAAAACAACGAAACATTTCCTTCTGGTCAAGTTAGATCTTTTAAAATCCTTGACATAAATATAAGTAGTTCAAAGCAAGTTTCATTCCTTATCTTTTAAAAAAGATAACTGAAAGTAATTTAACACAAAATGTTGAGATAGCTTGGGAACATGAAGAGTGTTTTTTTACTTTGTCTGGAAAGCTTCCAAGGCACCAACTTTAATTCCAATTTACCTTTCAAGACCACGGCTTAATTTATAAGACGCCAATTTTATTTCCTGGATCTATATTTAACTACCACGGTCCCAAATTAGCTTCCAAAATACCAAATTAACCTACAAAATCCTAACAAGCTTCCAACTCTCGAGCATAGCTTCCAAGATCCTATCTTACCTTCCTCGATCCTAAATAAACGCCCAAAATGTTAACGTAACTGCAAAACCCAAAATTATCTTCTATTGCTCCAACTATTCTCAAGACCTCAAATTATACTTACAATGCCAGAAACTTAACTTTCAAAGCAAAACGTGACTCCTAAGACTGTAGTTTAATTTCTAAGATGCTAACGAAATTTCCTATACCTCAGTTTCAAAATTCAATACCCCAGTTTAGCTCCCAAAACACAAACGTAACATGAAATACGCCATTGAACTTCAAAGCCACAAACATAACTTCCAAAGGTAAACTTAACTTCCCAAGACAAAATGAACTTCCAAGAATATAAACTAACTTCCAACGCCGAACTAAACATCCAAGACAGAAGTTAACTTCCAAAGCCAAACTTAACTTCCAAGACAGAAATAAATTTCTAAAGCCAAACTTAACTTCCAAGACATAAATTAACTTCTAAAGCAAACTTAAATTCCAATATCTCAACTTATCTGGAAAACTCTCAAGCCACAGCGTATAAACGCAATATTCTCTCATTTATTCTTACCAGTTCATCAGGTTTGTGTTCTTTAATTTGATGACCCAGGAAAAAAGAAATTGGATGAATACTTAACCAGTGAAGTAAGTGCGAAAATTCAGGTTACGCATAACATATTCATTGTAACCTTGGTTTACAAAGAACATATTCAATTGCAACTTCAGCTAATAAACAACTGTTTTTACAATTAATAAATGATATTGTCTTATTAATCATCATCCTAATTCTGATTAGTAACTGCTCACATGAAATTCATATACATTATACATTACAAACTCAATCTAGTTCACACCATAATCTCTTAATATATATATAGTTCACACCATAATATGTTAATATACATAGCGTCTCAACCACTACTGTATGTGTCATGTCACAGTCGCCCTGACGCACTGTGGTATTAAGCGAAAGTCCACACCAACAATGGTTGACATATTGTTATACATTCTACGCCTGTTCATAAAGGTTGCTTACCTTCTGACCTTGACCTCCTGCTATGAAGAACTGAGAATGGCTGCTAGCAGACTGACTTCTGGGGAAGTAGTAACTATCTGTTCCTTTAACAGTTAACCGTGACATTGTTCTATAACCAGTATATAAGCTCTTTCTTTCTCCTCTCTGTTATTCTTACTAGCTCAGTATTGTGTTCTTTAATGATGGAACCACAAATGAGAAATTCAATAAATAGTTATCTAGTGCTAGTAAGGTCAGCACGCAGGTGCGGAGGATTTGTATTATTCCCAAAACTTTCCAGTTGGCAAAAGAGAGGGGAAATGAGTCTACAAAAATTCTAGTTCTCAAGCCAAGATCTAAGTATGTCGTCAGCGTTCTTAGTCGAGCTCCACCGTGCGGAAGTTACTAGAATTCTGAAGCCTACTACAACTACTGGTGGTGCTGCTGCTGCACGAGATGCGGCTATTCAGATACGTGCACTTTTCTCCCTGGTGCAGGCTGTTCGATTGTATGTATATATCTCATAATGGGTTTCAAAACACGCTTGCACTCACGCGCACCAGACGCTTCTCGTGCATGTACGTGGCATTTAAAGGACACTTCGTATACTGGAGCTAACTCTACTGATTTCTTAGGGAAAGCATCAGTTATTATTTCCCTCAGCTTTGACATCAATTTTTTGAAAAAGAGAATAAAACAATTGTCAGTCAATAAAATTAAGAATCATTTGTTTAGCTCTCCGGTGGGACAGCAGTAAGTTTACGGGGTTACAACAGTACAATCCGAGGCTCGATTCCCCGCGGTAGACGTAGCAGATAGCCCAATGCTGCTTTCTTCTACAAAATCTCCGTTTGCCGTCGTTATTGTTTTATTATATATAGATCTTCATATTCAGAAATCTCGAATATCAGTACTTAGTGTTTAAAAGTAATCTTTCTGTGAATTCTCGCGAGAGATACACACACATCCTACCTTAAGAATAAATTAATGAGCTCTCCTATCCTTCATTCAGCTATACTGGTTGGGGAAATTATGTGTAGTAAATCACGTACACTACTTATTATGCTTCATTCATGGTACGACACATAAATACAAATGTAAACTGATTTGTAATATTTTACCCACGTTTTTTTCTCATTTCCTGCCTACTTATAAAACACATATTCATGACAGTATTCGAAAAATCAGAAAGTTAGGTAAAAACAGAGTGTTTGCAGAGTTGGTAAATGATTTGAAATATGAAATTACACAGATTATCCAAAAGATAAAACTTTTTCATTTCAAACTTATGTGCAGAGATGGTAAATGATTTGAAATATGAAATTACACAGATTATCCAAAAGATAAAACATTTTCCTTTCAAACTTAAGTGCAGATATGGTAAATGATTTGAAATATGAAATTACACAGATTATCCAAAAGATAAAACATTTTCCTTTCAAACTTAAGTGCAGAGATGGTAAATGATTTGAAATATGAAATTACGCAGATTATCCAAAAGATAAAACTTTTTCATTTCAAACTTAAGTGTAGAGATGGTAAATGATTTGAAATATGAAATTACACAGATTATCCAAAAGATAAAACTTTTTCATTTCAAACTTATGACTTATAAACTTCTAGTAATGAATTTAAGTTTCCCACATATTGTGTTATAGTATGACTACCTTACTACACGCTAGGGTAATCTGGTAAAAGCTAAGCATAACTACCTTTCTACACACTAATGTAATCTGGTGTACTTTAAGTATAAATACCTTTCTACACACTAATGTAATCTGGTGTACTTTAAGTATAAATACTATTCTAAACAATAATGTAATCTGGTATTCTTTAAGCATAACTACCGTTCTACACATTAATGTAATCTGGTATACTTTAAGCATAACTACCGTTCTACACATTAATGTAATCTGGTATACTTTAAGCATAACTACCGTTCTAATGTAATATGATATACTCTAAGCACAACTACCTTTCTACACACTAATGTAATCTGGTGTACTTTAAGTATAAATACCTTTCTAAACAATAATGTAATCTGGTATACTCTAAGCATAACTACCTTTCTAATGTAATATGGTATACTTTTAGCATAACTACCTTTCTAATGTAATATGGTATACTTTTAGCATAACTACCTTCTACACACGAATGTATTCTGGTATACTTTTAGCATAACTACCTTCTACACACGAATGTATTCTGGTATACTCTAAGCATGACTACCTGTCTACACACTTATGCTAGGCAGTATGATCACCCTTAAGTAAGGCGGTATAGTTTCAGCATGACTAGATATTTGCACAAATTTATGTAAGAGATATATTACCTGTATGAATAGTTTTCTACAGATTTATGTATAGTATACTTTCAGGTCGACTAGCTTTCTGCCCATTTATGTAACTTTGTATTTAATTAGAATGACTAGCTTTCTACAGAATTATGTAACACAGTACACTCTCATCTTTACTATTTGTTGAAAAAGAGCTTGAAACGATGTATCTATCATCAATATGACAGTCACGAGTAAAAGTTACCAATCTCCAAGGTTAGCATATTCACCCCATCGACATGGGTCTTCCTATGGTTATGGGTCAAAGGCCATGTCATCGCATTTGTAGACTTACATTACAAATTTTATTGAAGTACTATTTTATTTATTTATGACAACATTTTTGGTATCAAACTATTCATTATAATTCAAAGTTTGGTATTATACATTAGTTAATTTCTTAATTTAAAAGTAAGCATTAAAAACAAATCCTAAATATCGTTTTTTGTGTGTCACGTGGTATGCTGTATTCAGCATTGGATCAAATTTGATGTTTGTGATGTCCAAGTACAAAGCATATAGTTTCTTACGAATTAAATACTGAAATTACAGATACTGACAAGTTAGATTATAAGATAATAACCTCCTATCTTTTCTATTTTCTGAGGTATTAATATGTTTATTGAATTAACCAAGTTGGCCTCGCTCATCTCTTCCATTTTTGACAGTACTTGCTTACGTACTTTACCAATTATCTTATATATTGATTATATATATATATATAATTATATATTAATTATATATAATTAAAGACCAATTATATACTGTTGGATACCGTAACATGAATGCACATGCGCCGCGTCATTCCAACCTCTTCAATGTTAGTCAGGCACGATTGAAATAAAATAAAAATAATAAATATATATATATATATAGGTTAATGTTATGAAATTTAAGCTATTTAGAATAAACACTTGTGTTTTCATGTTACAATTTGGAGTCATTATAGAACGAAAAAAAGGCATAATTTATATCTATTTCCTAATTTTTTATGGTTACGAGGTCGGTCAAATCGACCAAACCCGTACAGAGATACAATTGTCAGAAGAACAGATAAAATATAAAGTTTTTTTCTAAGAAAAACGTTTGGTAATTATTTGAAGGCTATAAAGATTTTGCATGTGAAATTTGTAATTTTTCTGATGCATAAAATAATTTTTAATTTTAAAATCAAAATTATTTTGTGTGTTGGATAGTCAAGAAAAGAAAAGAAAAAGGCACGAGAAAAACATTACTTAAAAAATCTTACTTGATGAATAAAATCTGATATTTTGCGTACGAAAGTCTTGTAATGTTTGCTGATAATCTGCAAAATTTTGTAAAGGTACGTTAACTGTATTAAAAGCTAGAGCATGAAAACTATAATATGCACAAAAGGTTACGAGGTCAGTCCCTGGAACCTAGTCCGCAGTGAAAGAGTTCATGTATTAGTTTCGACCAACCTCAAACGTTAACACACATTCAAATAGTCATATCTACCTATTTCAAACATTAACACATTCATATAGTTATTTTAACCAATTTCAAATATTAACACATTCGTATACTCATTTCGACCAACCTAAAACATTAGCACATTTATTTACCCATTTTGAATAATCTCAAACGATAACACGTTTTTATATTTTAATAAATACCTAACACACGCATATACTCAGTTTGATCAACATCCAATGTTAACATGTTCATATATTTCCTATCGTTTTAAGGTAGAGCTTTCAGTTCTTGTATCTGGTAAATTAATTTCAAAATACCTTTGAATGCGTTTTTTATATCGAAATAAAATCTATGTAGGCAAACTTCCTATAAACCTCTTATTTTTTTACTGACATCCTCCTTAACTTGAGCTACGATATAACCTTTCTTTAAATACATATTATTAATTCGAGCACATATGCTTCAACTGGAATTGTAATTTTCAACCTGAACAGCACAGCACCTTATGAGTAAGTGTCCTAGATGGCTAGTTTCAGAAACCTCTGGGGTTCAGGTATAACTGACCTTAATTTGCAAGTATAGTTACTGACGAGAGGGAGAGCTGTCAGTCATGCAGATCCCGTCGCTACATAGGCTTTATCCGACTCGTAATAGAATAAAGGGATTAACTGGTACTCTTATAACACACCCACAATTGGAAGTGTGGAGCGATTTTCGTGGTGCGAACCTTGGACACTTGATTCTCTGGCCGGCACGCTAAACACTGGGGTATATTCGGCTAATCCAAGAGTCTGTGGAGCGACTTCAAGGCCCGAACCTTGGACCTTTCGATCCGCTGCCCGGCTTGGCAACCACTAGTTGTCCGTTAAATAACCATCCGATTTTCTCAGCATACATTTATGATTATTTCAAATTTAAATGTTAATCACCAGCACAATTGAAAATAAGTTAGGTTCAGCGCACAAATTACGTCTTACTGAATCATCATTGTCCTAAATGATTTTATATAAGATCCTACATTCCTTTCTTGGTATTTTATCTTTTTACCAAACATCAGAATTTACAAAGTACTTATTATTTGTAAAAAGTTAATTATATCTTTGAGCTTTAGGCACTGCATTTCTTTTTAGTTGGTATAGGAAGAAAGCAATAACTTTGAATCTTAAAAATGTATACTTTTACAATTCTTCTAAAATACTGTTTATAAATCAGTCAATAGTTTGTTTTCAAGGTATGATTTTCATAACAAGCAAGACTTGACAATCAGGGAAATATGATTCAGAGTCGTTTCGGCTAAAACACCGAACTGTATGAAGCGCTACTACAGAAAGATTTTGAAAGTTTGCTCTGAGAAATTGGAGAAATTATTCTTGCCTTATTATTTACAAATTTCACTAAGTGAAATCGATCAGCAGGTGGGAAGATAGAGGCTGAAAATCCACGCCTCGTGATTGGCCACCGCGGGACTGCAGTATTTACAGAATGACTACTTTTTTATATCTTATGTAATTGAGTTACATGTAAGAGAACCCGCAAATGGGTTACCTTCTGCAATTATAATCTATATGTCAAATGTATTTAACCAACATACTATGTTTATGTTAGCGATAAAATTAGTTTATGATTTTGTATGACTTTTATTCAAAAATAAAATTCTACAAAGAAGCGCCATTACAGCTTGTTGGTTTTTCACGTCTTATAGATGGAAACAATAACAAATACAGTATATCAAACACAATGTCCAAAATTTTGGATCTTTGGAATCACAATTCAAATACTAACACATACAAACCGTGTAAATTATGGAGATAAAATCCTTTGCAAGTTTCTTAATGAACTTGCTAATTGGTTATGTTTTAGTTCAGATAATTGATACTTGCTATTTTCTGTTGTAGATAGAAAATATGCCCCCCCCCTTTTTCCAGTGGCTCAGCGGTAAGTATAAAGGCATATAACGTCCAAAACTGGATTTCAATACCCGTGGTTAGCACAGCACAGATAGCAACAAATAAACGAACTTTAAAAATGTGGCTATGAGCTTAAATAATATATATTTAGTATCCACTTTGAAACAATATATAGTTTGTACAGCGTATGTTATTTATCATATATTTTTCAAAATGGAATCTTTGACAGAAAAAAAAAAAGAATTAGTATAAACTCAACTAGACAATAAATAAAAATACTCTTTTAATTATAAAGAGACGATTCTTACACTAATTATGTCTGAGGAAGGCATGTTTTTTTATATTTTATAAATATTGTGTAATCAGAAATATAAAAAAAATTATTATATTGTAAGAACAAACATTAATTCTGTAACACTGTTCTAATGTGAATTTCCATGAATTTTATTTGAAACATTTACTTATAGATTAAAATAACAAATTTATTGTTAGTTACTTTTACTGCCACATAATTCAAACAAAAGAGAAAATTACGTTTTTGATGAACTCAAATGTAGAAGTAATAAATGTTTATTTATCCATCTACAATATTTAAATATATTCAATATTGTTTATTCTTATTTATCTAAACCATCAAAATAAATGAACATTGGTAGATCCTATAGTTCAGTATTTGTTGACTGAATTAGAGACATATAATCAGGATATCAGGGAAGAGTTCAATTTCTCTGGAACGTTGCCAACAACCGTTTTCACGTATACACTTGTTCATACAGACACGACAGACGCCGTTCTTTCTCCCCGACGATCACCTTCGATCGATACCAGTCTGAAGAGTGGCGGGAAAAGACAAGTATAAAGTGTATATGTTTAGTTAGGGCAGCTAAAATACCGTCCTTTAAAAAAGACCACTGAAGTTCTTTGTTTTAAATAAGAACAAAGATCGTAGAACTAAAGAAGGAATACGAAACGAAGAGTACTTCTAGTTCAATAACGTTATTTGTAACTATTAACTACAGCAAATATAATAGTATTTTTATCTTCAATTTTGGGAAAAGTTAACCATTTAAATTCAGCACGTGTTTGAATTTAGGGATTTTCCCTCTGAAGTTTACCAACTGCTTCTCTTGAAAGTTTTAAATCATTAATGCATCAATTGTTAAATCTTGTAATGTTAAACATAAAAGAAGAACCATATTTGTATAATAGTAATATTTGGCAAATGTCTGTGTTTGTATCCGCTTATAACTGACGAACCAAACTTGACACATACGGTTATGGATCTCTGTGGAGTGGAATAATGTGGTCTATCTTTGGGTATGATCTCCCCATGCCACCCTTCGGAGCCTCTATGTCTTCCCTATGCTCTGTGTCTACTTATAATAGATGAACCGATTATACCAAACCTGATATATATACGCTTAAGCACACGGAGAGTGACATAGTGGAGGGTATGCGTTTGATCTGAACCCTCTATGTCACTCACAGAGACCCCTATGTTTTCCTTGTGCAGTGAGTGGATACGTGAGCTAGTAGATATGTATTAAACATATTTTTTAACTGTACTTCTTATATACGTTTTTCATTTTCACACTATTACGCCCCCCCCCAGTGGTACAGTGGTATGTCTGCGGATTTACAACGCTAGAAACCGGGTTTCGATACCCGTGGTGAACAGAGCACAGATAGCCCATTGTGTAGCTTTGTGCTTAACTTCAAACAAACAAACACACTATTACAAAATTCAGATCAAAAATATTTTTGTTTTCCGAATAAACGCAAAATGGGTGTACGTTTACAAAGCAGTTATAAAAACAAAATTATGTAAAATTCTGTTCATTCGAGGAATACACAAAATGTCATCGTTACTTTAAAATGTACTTACAGTTTACAAAGACGTGTAATAATTTTAAAAGTTTAAGTTTTTAGTACTATATTTTACGTTCGATGGCAAAGTGTGCTTGATAAAAAAATCTTTTATACTGAATGATGGGGTTAAGTGTTTGATTTAAGGATTATGTAATAAAGTAACTTTAAAGTACTATGAAATCTACTTATGGGTTCATTAAAACGTTTAAAAAAACCTTAAATATAGCTCTAATGTAGCAGGAGTTTAAAGGTAAGTTAATAAATTATTTTTTGTGAATTTTTGTTCGCTTGTTGTTAACACGAAGTTATACGATTGGATATCTGTACTATACGATGAGATATCTGTACTCTGAACAACGCGAGTATCAAAACGTGATATTTAGCGTTATAATCCCTCAAATTTCTCGCTGTGCCACCAGGGATGGGATGATTTTGAAAACTGTATAAAACCCATTCAAAATTATCATGAGTGACTTTTTCATATACAAGAATTTCTTATAAAAATTAAACATACCTCTTTGTAAGGTATTTTCGCTTTCAAACACATCATGACCACCTATACCGCAGTCTAAAAAAGGTCCTACTTAATTGTTTGTTCTGCAGTCCGTTTCTCGTGAATTAAAAAGCTGGGTTTTCTCAACAAGTCTAAACAAAGACAGACCAGTGTATATATCTACAAAGTGAGAGAACTATTTCACTATGTGTGACGATCCGATGTTTTAATAAGCAAGTAAGTAAGTATATAAGAGATCCTCGTAATAAAATACTGTACTTTTAATTTGGATAATTCACAAAAGATAGTCGCAAGTCTAAAGTGTGTATTTTTTTAAATTTTGAATAACTACAGTTTAATGTAGAAATATAAGAACCCAGTACCCAAGATAAAACAATATTCACACAAGAACAATTGGTGCTTCAACTTAAAACTTGTCTATAAAAAGAAACGACTTAAGTGTAACCACCTATATTTTGGAACACCCTGTAGCATTCCTTAACATCCCAATTTCTTATCCATTAAATGTAGAAGGTGTGTAACTTATCTTGAATAACATAGCATCGTTTAAAATATATTACTTACAGCAATAGCTTCAAATTCTTCTCTACTACACAATCCATAGAAAATAATCAGCAGCTCTTACTCTTTCAGTACTATTTGTTCCACATGTATTAATTAATTAGTTTCTAATTCTTACTAACAAGTTGTTACACATGTATTAATTAATTAGTTTCTAATTCTTACTCTCAAGTTGTTACACATGTATTAATTAATTAGTTTCTAATCCTTACTCTCAAGATCTTCTACATGTATTAATCAATTAGTTTCTAATTCTTACTCTTAAGTTGTTACACATGTATTAATTAATCAGCTTCTAATTCTTACTCTCAAGTTGTTACACATGCATTAATTAATTAGTTTCTAATTCATACTCTTAAGTTGTTCCACATGTATTACTTAATTAGTTTCTAATTCTTACTCTCAAGTTGTTCCACATGTATTAATCAATTAGTTTCTAATTCTTACTCTCAAGTTGTTACACATGCATTAATTAATTAGTTTCTAATTCTTATTCTTAAGTTGTTCCACATGTATTACTTAATTAGTTTCTAATCCTTACTCTCATGTTGTTCCACATGTATTAATCAATTAGTTTCTAATTCTTACTCTTAAGTTTTTCCACATGTATTAATTAATCAATTTCTAATTCTTACTCTCAAGTTGTTACACATGCATTAATTAATTAGTTTCTAATCTTTACTCTCAAGTTGTTCCACAGGTATTAATTTATTAGTTTCTAATCCTTACTCTCAAGTTTTTCTACGATTATTAACTTATTAGTTTCTAATTCTTACTCTCAAGTTGTTCCACGGGTATTAACTTATTAGTTTCTAATTCTTACTCTTAAGTTGTTCCACATGTATTAATTAATTAGCTTCTAATCCTTACTCTCAAGTTGTTCCACATGTATTAATCAATTAGTTTCTAATTCTTACTCTTAAGTTTTTCCACATGTATTAATTAATCAGTTTCTAATACTTACTCTCAAGTTGTTACACATGTATTAATTAATTAGTTTCTAATTCC
>NW_013667790.1:0-2383 GCF_000517525.1 Limulus polyphemus
AGGGGTCCTTACTTATGTAATAAGGTGAATGTGATAGGTAATAGTATACTGGTCTTTACTTATTACATAAGGTGAATGTGATAGGTAATAGTATACTGGTCTTACTTAAAGGTGAATGTGATAGGTAATAGTATACTGGTCTTTACTTATGTAAATTACATAAGTAAGGACCCCTATACCATAATTATCACATCTATCTTGTTACATAAGTAAATACCACTATAGTATAACCATAACATTCACCGTATTACATAACCAAAGTCCACTGTATTATACCTATTACTTTGAATACCGTATTTAGTTAAGAAAAGCAGTGAATGTCTCCCACCTTTTTGTTTATAACGTCACAAACACTTAGTCAACACACCATACAAACTATAATCTTAGGGAAATAGTTATGAAAAAATATTAAATCTTTTTCTGCATTAACAAATACAAATATAATTGTAAATAAACAAACCTGTAACGATGTGAATATATATATATATATATATACATATAGTTAATCTAACTCACTCGTTGATATAAGCGACAGTATATACTTTGATAAGGTTAACGCTCTCGCCTGATCTCATTGGCTAATTAGCTTCCTGCTAGCCAACCCATATTCAGTTACTAACCTGGTATGATAAAAAGGCTTAATGATTTTATAATGATTCTTTACGGACTGTATTATCCCTATGATCTATAATCACCAACATATGTATATATACATAGAAAAATACTAAAACAGTCCAAAACATTGGTTAAAAATATAACGTTGGTATAATTTTTAACCTTTCCTGTGCTACTTCTCTCAATTGAAATATCTTACTGAATTTAACTTTTTAAATTCCAAGATTTCAATTCAAAATGAAATAGTGTTTTTGCAATATGATGGGCCAGATGTTTAGTTTCTTACGAACACTAAAATTCATTAACATTTACCGTTAACATGTTTCGACTTGACCTTTGTTAACTAAAGAGGCCAGTGAAGATCACATCTTTACTCCATGATATATGAAAACTACATTTTCTTGTAACAAGGGATAAAGGCTATACAGAAGTTTTGCTGTCAAAATTGGCTTCCCAAAGAAGGTCGGTTGCCCTGTAGTTTACCAATCATAAGAAGAGATTAGTTCTCATCCCATACACGTTGCGAAAGAGCGCCAAAGATGATGACTCTGAAAGCTAACAAACCAATCAAGAGACACGAGCAAGATCAAAGGCTATAATCGTGAATTTTCAATGCTGTGATTTCACGTATTTAAATATGAGGTATTCAAACTAAGTCGAAATAAAACTGAAGTTATAAAATTTCTAAAGGTTAAATTTAGGTGAAAGAGTAAATAGAGCTTGTAATAATCACAAAAAAAACTAAACTAGTATTTTAACAGGTTAAAACTAATTGTTAAAATGAAGATTGATCTTACAGATCATCATTAGGGCTTTATGACGTACGTATTAACTCCAATAAGATATTTCACATGATAATGTTTGGACATTTAAAAGATTAGTTACAACGTGTTATTTTAATATATATATTGCAATATATTCCTTTAAAACTTTTGAAAGTGCTTGTTTTTGAACATAATTACGTTAATTTAGAATCTGTAAAGTCTTTATAAAGATATTTCGTTTAATATTAAAGTTTGTAAAGACTAGTTTAGATATTGAAAATAAACATATACTTATAAGACACGCTTACAAGTAGACTTAAAATATAAATATACTTATAAAACATGCTTCTAGGTAGATTAAGATATCTTAGTTGGTTTATTTTAATATACAAATGACTTGTATATAGGTGGATTAAAAATACCTCAGTTGATTAATTTTAGAATATAAATAACATGCTTATAGGTGGAATGATGATATCTTAGTTGGTTTATTTTAATATACAAATGACTTGTATATAGGTGGATTAAAAATATCTTAGTTGATAAATTTTACAATACAAATAACATGCTTAAAGGTGGAATGAAGATATCTTAGTTGGTTTATTTTAATATACAAATGACTTGCATATAGGTGGATTAAAAATATCTTAGTTGATTAATTTTAGAATACAAATAACATGCTTATATGTGGAGTGAAGATATCTTAGTTGGTTTATTTTAATATACAAATGACTTGCATATAGGTGGGTTAAAAATATCTTAGTTGATCAATTTTAGAATACAAATAACATGCTTATAGGTGGAATGAAGATATCTTAGTTGGTTTATTTTAATGTACAAATGACTTGCATATAGGTGGATTAAAATATCTTAGTTGATCAATTTTAGAATACAAATAACATGCTTATAGGTGGAATGAAGATATCTTAGTTGGTTTATTTTAATGTACAAATGACTTGCATATAGGTGGATTAAAATATCTTAGTTGATCAATTTTAGAATAC
>NW_013667790.1:2951-10156 GCF_000517525.1 Limulus polyphemus
CACTTACTAAAGTTAAAATACCTTAGATTATTAATTTTGAAATACAAAACACTTACTTATAAGTAAAGTTAAAATACCTTAGATTATAAATTTATTGTTGGAAAACAATAGAAAATGAGATAACTAGGACATTCCTTCAGAATCGTTGACAAAATCTGTTTGAATAATATGTAAACAAAAACATACTGGTGTAACACCCTGATAAAATATGAATATTGTAAAGCTGTTACTACTTCCTTAACAACATTTTAACAATAGTTCTATAGGAATCATCAGAGAAGATCAATGTTTGGTATGATTGATAGAGTTACACCTGTTTTTCAATTTTGATGTTTTCATCATGTATGATTTTGCTTCGTATTGTACGACAGGTTAATTATCCCGGAGGAAAATAAAAGCTTAAAAATGCTTTGGGTATACCAATATCCTCCACGTATACATTATGAAATAAAAAATTATAAAACCACCAAGAAGGTTCCATCTGCTGATGAGTTTGCCTTAGTTCACAATGACGTATAATGCAGAAAATTATCATTACAAACACTTATAAGTCGTTATAATACTAACTGTAAAAAGCTAAAGTATAAACTTATACTGATTAATTGTAAATTAGTTCCAGTAGAAAAATTATAAAGTGGATAATCGTCTAGAGAAACCAGAATTATCAGATTAATAAACAGAAAACAACTACATTGAAGGCTTATCAAATCTTTTCACTATCAACAATTTTTAAGTCAAGTAGGAGTCGTGTGGCTCTAGTAAACCTTGTGATAAAAGTAATTTACAGTCAGCGGGGAAAGCGATGAATTTAGAACGATTTTAAAATGTATATTTAAATACATAAAATAATCCCAATTTAATTTGCTACGATGCCAATTTATATTGTGTAAGTTATGTATGTTGGGAATGTTTTACTTCTGACATTTATTTTACGAGTTTCTTAAAGTATTCCCGTATGAAATGATAAATATCACAAGAATCTTTTCGTCTGTCCATAAGCATCTTTGACCGCTTTACCTACACCGTATAACACGTTTCTCACTTTCATGCAACCATGCATTAATTAAACTTTTTCTTTCATTTTTAACTAACGTGGTGTCTGATTATTATCCATTGCATTCACTCTACTGCCTATTAGATCATTATAGTTTTAAATAGTCACCACTATAAATGTCGATAATGAAATTTTACAGTAGCTTTACTAATATTTACTTTAGTCATATAATTACAGGTAGTGTATAATAAGGCTTAACTTGAGAGAATGTATTAATTAGACCACAGAGCAAAAAAAAAAAAAAACAACTAGGTCATTAATAAAATTTTCCTTACAATACTGGTAATAATGACTTCAGAATTTTACTATTCATTACACGCAACACAAAACAGTGCAAGCAGAGCTCTATTTGCTGACCTTTAGACCTATAGTCAGTATATGGAATTAAATAATTTTCTTGTGTGAACTATAACCTTACTTTGAAAAAAGCTAGGCCAGACGTTTTTTTTATATTAACTTCATTGAAATTGAGCTTGCAAATACATCAAGCTCGATAAAAGATCTGTTCTACGTTTGCGACACAAACTACACCTTGAAAACATAAATTATGCTACGAGACATTACTTGCCCACGTGAAGGGATTGAAAATGTCTTACCCGTCTCACACTCAGTGTTACACAGCTGTTCAATTTCTGCGTGTATATTTTCCTTGTGCCTCTCAGTGGCATAACGGTATGCCTGGACTTACCACATAAGAAACCGGGTTTCGATACCCGTGGTGGGCAGAGCACAGATAGCCCATTGTGTAGCTTTGTGCTTGATTACAAACAAATATTCGTTGTATAAATACATGTGATAATAATCATATAATTAAACAGACAGGTTGATTGATAGACAAATATCAACATATATATATTATTTGAGTGATTACTGTTTTATACTGATACGTCTGCGAAATTAATTCTATAATGTATAAAATATTACTTCATCAATTTGATCGTTTTTAGAATTTTGTCTAAAATATAAGAATATTAACTTTACTCATAACGTATGTATGACTCATGTTAGTAACCAATAATATAAATAATTCATTTATACTTTTCATTAAATGCGAGTAAGTTTCTAATAAACAAGCACCCTTGATAAATTTATTATTTAACTAAAATATTTCTATATCAATTTTTATGTTTTTAACAATAGACAAAAATAAAAGTTACTAATATAAAACTATTTGATTTGAAGATGTGTTAAATATTACAATTCAGGTAATTTTAGAAAAATTAACAATATTGAATAAAACAAACAGGATTGAAATTCTGATTTCTAAATGATATTGAACATTTGTTCAAATATTGCGTCTTACCGAGTGAAACTCGAAATCTTTCGGTGTTTATGGATTAATGGTTTCTCCTTGTTACGTCATGCCATCATTTATCCTAAATTTCGCTTTTAAGTTTATATTACAAAATCATCTCTCAAAACTCCCTTAACCGCAGAACCCCCAACAAGCGAGAAATCAATCACAGAAATAATGAGGCGGTCCCTTGAGTGCTGAGCGCTCGTGGTAATACTTCTAGTTAGACGATATAATCATTACAGATGCAACGAACAAAGTTCAGAACCCATTCCTTATTGGTGAACGCACACAGGTCCCAACCCCATACATATCTAGCTGCTTCATTTTCCTGTGGGCTGTACCGCTGACAACGACAGGGGTGCCTAAATTTTCGCGTGCCTCGTGGGTTCCGGTCTCACCTGACTGGTTGTTCGAGCTCGCGCGCAGGAGCGCCAAAAGAAGGTTGTTTATAATTCAGCACAAAGCTACACAATGGGCTAGCTTTGCTCTGCCCAACACAGGTATCGAAACCCGGTTTCTAGCGTTGTAAGTCGTAAGAAAACCTCTCAAGCAACTTTGATCAAGGACTCATAAGCAAATTCTGGCTAGAATGGTCGTCCACACAAGTCTTCAATGGTTTGTAAATAAATTATTTGTGTCGTTAACCCTTTCATAAATGCAACATTTACGTTTTCATTCTTTTGTGAAGGGGCAATGAGAAGTTATATCATGTTAAAATGTTTGAAGTTAAAATAACCAAATAGAACCCCATTTATTCGATGGTAAAATTTATCTTATTATTGCCAATGTTTTAAGATCGTCTTATGGAAAAATTATTAACCCAAGAGCGTTATCGCAAGAAGTTCACAGACGAAATTCTGGTTTCTTTCACTATCTTTTATAACAACGTCCAAATAAGCTGTATCAAACTGGAACTAATTCCTTAATGGTAATTAGGGTTATGAGATGTGTCGTAAAGTTTAGTATTATTAGAAAATACGCCTTTCTTTGAAATAAGAGGAGCACCAGTTTTGAGCGTTAACTGATCTTTTTTTATAATAATCAATTAAATCTTCATTTTATTAAAACTCAGCGTTATTACAGATCAGATAGTTCCTGATTGGTTCTTCTTATTAAGAACATCTTTTGTTTTCTGTTCAGCATTTCATTCTTTGTGTATATGTGTGTGTATATAACTTGAATGTTTGTTGTTAAGCACAGAGCTACACAATGGGCTATCTGTGCTATGCCTGACACAGGTATCGAAACGCGGATTGTGACGTTATAAGACTTTAGACTTACCGCTGACCCAATGAAGAAACATAACATTTGACTGATTTCATTATTGGTCAATAGATGGCGATAACATTTACTTGAGGGTTCTGAATATAAATACTATGTGTATATAAAAGTCTTAGTGGCAATAACATAGAATAAACCGTATACGCTACTGCTGATCAAGGGGTACAAATATATATTTATACTATTTTTCATACTTTATTGCACTATTTATTGAAAGGCGGCCAATATAAATGGCTTCGATGCTCATAAAACTTACAATTTCGCTAATAAATGAGAACTTTATGAGTGACTGCTACGAACCACAAGTCCCTTATATTTATATTCAGAAATGTTGTATTACACCCAAATAAATTAAGTCGAATATTATGTGAACACCTATTTATAAATCAATCTCTTAGTAAAATGTAATCGTGTTAAAATTGGCCACAACAGTAAACGGTTATTTTTTGTGGATTTGTTTGTTTGTAATTCAGCACAAAGCTACATAATGGACTATCTGTACTCTACCCACCACGGATATCGAAACCCGGATTCTAGCGTAAGGTAAGTCAGCTATTATGATGTAGCAGGAGATTTTGATAATGTGTTATTAAGAACCTTCAACAGAATTATTTTGATAGATAAACGGCTTTAAGTTTTCGAAAATACGAGATGATGAATCTTGACAGATCTGTACTGTCAGTTTTGTTTTTTGTTGTTGTTACAAGCTGTATTAATTATATAGGTAACAGAGAATTGTACAAAATTAAATATAATTACCATATCAAAAAATGAGAAGACTGCCTCTATAATTCATGAAAAAGAACAACTTTAAGATTTTATACTTGCGTGGTATGCAATAATAATCGTTATTATCTTTGAAATCATGGCATTCTATTCTTTACTGAATTACTGCAAAACATTGAAACGCCAAATATAATTTTATTGAATTGATAACAATTATAGCTAGAAAACCATTTTAGTCTTTACCTCGCGATCTTTCTAAAAATTATTTGATTTTATTTCGCTCATAAGTATAGTTCCAAGTCAGTTAGAATGACAATGAATTGCTAAATGAATAGTTTATAGACTAGATATTTATTTGTTGAGTTGCCTAAGCCTAGTTTGGAATAAAACAGTGTGAAACCACACTCCAATTTTATCTGAAGCAATGTCTTCATCCGCAAAATGAGAGCTCTTGTTACGAAAGAGAGTCATACAGCCCCCAAAATCCATTGCGATAAAAGTTAGCATATCTCACGATCCCGTTAATATGATAATAAAAAAGTATTTTAAATTAAAGACTCACAAGATAAAAGTTTATAAACGTCAATCTACACCTTGGAATAAATCGCTGTTTTCATAAGAAAGATGGCTAAGAGACTAGTTTTCCAGCAACCCCATTGTGACAAGTCCCCCGATGCAACTCCAGCAGACTTTTACATCTTTGGTTTGTTTAGAAAAGGGCTTCAAAGACGTTTCCACATACAGTCTGAGATTATCTTCGCCATCCTTCGCAGTAGCTTGTTACAAACAATCATGGCCACCAGATTAAGCACGATCGACACCGGAAGAAGTAATTCTAAGGGCAGCATAGAACTCGAAACATCAGTTTCATAAAGAGCGGTTAACCTTCAGTATTGTATTAATAGCTTTGTATTTGTTCCTTTTGTATATACATAATCAATTGCTCGTAACTCGTTCAACAATGGTCTAATCGTGCCAGTAACAGACTTGCATGTCAGGAACCATATCTTAATATCATTTATTTTTTGTCACATCAAAAGGAAGTATTAAGTACTGTGTACTATACATTAAAAGAGAAAAAATTATAATAAAGTTCAAATATTTTCTAAAACATTGAAAACAGTACAAAAAGTTTGTCAATACAATATTCAACTCCTGGAGTGTACAGTTAAGCAGTTTACTTTACGCCTTCAGGTCGGTATAGCAACACCAGTAGGATAACCTAAACAAGTTTATTGAATCAACATTTGAGAAATAGTCTCAATTCGTGATATTTTACGAAATGGTGTTAAGAGTGACTTGGAGGAATCCCTGGTAAAATGTTTACATGATGTGCACTATCTGTTAGTGAAACAATTCATCTCGACTGGAAGACTAAATTTTTGCAAAACATCTATTTCGCCTTTCAATTAAATTGTCCTAAGAGCAGATATAAATCCAACTATAAAGCTCAATATTTTATGCAGTACACAACGAGCCTAAGAAAGCGTTGATATTTAAGTTTCAAGTTTTGGATAAACCGTTATTAACAAAGCGATGACGTACTACATCGGTCAAAATCGAGATCTTTAGCCGATGATGACATGAGTGTTCTGACCTTTTGTGATAGAGGACGTTCTTTACATCAGTCAAATGATTGAATATATGCTAGTAGAAGAGAATAAGACATTACATAAACAAATATTTTTAATAAAGTAGCACAAAATTTAAAAGATATAAAACGACAGCCAAAATGTGTTCTGACAATAACCCCAGTCTTTTCTTTCTCGTATAGCGCTCATTAACCAACAATATATGTAAATATATAACAATTTTCCAATAGTTTCAGTATAAATGAAATGTTTAAATAATTACATTAATTATTTAAAAATATAAAATATAAAATTAATAGCGTTACAGCGACAATAATTAAATTGGTAGCATCAGAACGACGAGAATTGCCATAGCAACTCCATAAATTTTTATAAAACTCGATCTTCCACGCTTATGTCGAAAATTGTTTTTCATTTTTACCAGAGACTCCTATTTTATGCTCTCTGATAATACAGAGTGTGTAAACATTAACTTAATCAACACTTAATTTTACTTTTATTTGTTTACAAATTTGAAATAAGCACTGACAAGATTGTAATGTAAAAATTGACCGATAAAAAGTATAATATTTTGCAGATAGAGTGAGCAGCATTAATATGTATGTCACTTAAACATTTATTAATTAGGCTTAAATTTTTAAAAAAGGTATAACATCCAAATGTATTTTGATATTTTGACTAACTTTAACCTATTCTGGTCCTGCATGTATTTATTATTATGGGTATAGATCTTTCCAAAAATTGACTACTGTAAGTTTTTAAACAATTGTCTACTCTTCTTCATTCGACCTTAATCCCATCTAGCTTCTGGATCGACCGTTCAGGTACTTGTATCAGCCAAGAATTATTACAACAACCCTAAAAGGCGAGCATGTTCTGCAAGGATGATTCGAACCCGCGACCCTCAAATTGCAAGGCCAAACAATTGTCTGCTCTACGCATTTAAACAATTGCCTATTGTACGTGTTTAAACGATTGACTACTGTACGTTTTTAAACAATTGTCTACTGTATGTGTTTAAACAAATGACTACTTTATGTTGTTAAACAAGTGTTTGCTATAAATTTTTAAACAATTGAATACCATACGTTTTTGAACAACTGTCTTCTATGTTATATGCTTTAAGTGCTAGAAATTTCAGCTGCTGATTGCTAATTACAAATGTTCGTATGACGTTTAGAACAACAAATGTTTAGATGATCATGAAGAAAAACAAATGTCTGGTATATACTCATGTTAATTTTATTGGCTATTT
>NW_013667790.1:10166-19064 GCF_000517525.1 Limulus polyphemus
TCTCTTGTTGTTTCATTGATAGTTCCAAATATTTAGATGACTGTCAGAACAACAAAAGATGGTTAGGATTCACTCACGTTGTTTGATTGGTTGTCCAAATGTTTAAATGACTATCAGAACAACAAATGTTCATTTTTCTCTCTTGTTGTTTCATTGATAGTTCCAAATATTTAGATGACTGTCTGAACAACAAATGTTTATTATTTATTGTTGTAATTTGATTGATAGTTATAAATGTTTAGATAATATATTAAAGAAATAAATGTTTAGTATTCACTCATGTTAATTGATTGGTAGATCCAAATGTTTTTAATGACTGTCAAAACGACAAATGTTTAAGGTCGTTATCAGAACAACAGATGCTTAGTATTCACTCATATTATTTGATTGTTAGTTCCAAATGCTTAGATAATATAATTAAAAACACAAATGTTTAGTATTCAATCATATTATTTGACTGGTAGTTACAAACGTTTAGATAATAATCATAAAACTAAATGTTTGGCATTCACTCATGTTATTTGATTGGTATTTCCAAATGTTTAGTTGAATATCAGAAAAACAGATGTTTAAGATGATTATCTCAACAACAGATTTTTAGTATTCAATCATGTTATTTTATTGGTAGTTCCAAATGTTTAGATAATAATCAGAAAAACAAATGTTCTGTATTTATCCACGTTATTTAACTGATAGTTACAAATATTATAATAAAAAATAAATGTTTATTATTTACACATGTTGCTTGATTTGTAGTTTTAAATGTTTAGATGACTGTTTAACATTCAAGCACGATCTGCGTCCATGAAGTGTTTCTATACAATCATGTTAGCGTCCATGAAGTGTTTCTATGCAATCATGTTAGCGTCCATGAAGTGTTTCTATACAATCATGTTACTCTGCTAAGTAAGCTAATTATAGTACTCTTTGATTTTTTTTAAATATGTGAAACTATTAAAAAGGTAAATCAAGCTTTTGAATTATTCATATTAATGTAATTATAATTATCGTGTGCTAAGTTTGTATGAAAGTCATGAGATAAGTAGTTTGTTATTTGAGGACAAAAGCACAATACATGTTAGTTATAAAAGTCATGGTAAAGTAGATTATAATTAGTTAATCATAGTTAGGTACCTTGACTTATTACATAAACTACGGATATCAGGTATAAATAAATATAATGTAGAAATAAAGACACTAGAAAAAGAAGTGATAAAATATCGGGCTCGTTTCAAGATAATTAACAAAGCTTTATGCCTCATCCCTAATTACCAATTAAATGTACATGCTGACAAATCACCCCGATTAGAAAAAAGTTAATTCTTTAAACTTTCTCTCATATGAAACTATCAAAATATTTTCTATGTCTACGATTTTTCTCTAAACCGAGAAATGTGTAACAGGCAACTGACATTTCTACGTCACATTTAAGTCATTTCTCTGATACCCTTCTGTCTCAGCAAAAAATGAAAAGGAAACAGATGATAATCTCAGAGTCCCGACCACCCGAGTTCTTGAGCGGTGCCACTTCCCTGTTGACCCTAGGGATCACTTCCATCTGTGGGGTCCGTCGTGGCGGGACTGCTAACGACATCTAACCGACAACCTTAAACAAACTCTTTTTATATATAGATATATATATAATGAATCGTTAATAGAAACCAGCGCCAAGAGAAGACAAGACCGGCTTCTTGTTCGGTGGAGTGTCAGCTCCGTCTCCCACTAATTAGATCTACTCAATATAAGGGCTGTCTTCTCCTTCTTTTTCTCGTTGATGGCATCTTGCCCACACTCTTTCATCTCCGACCTTAAAAATGTCCTCACTAATAAGAAATGTAAGGCATATACATTATTCACTGTGTTAGTGTAAACACGTTCAAAAAGAAAAAAAAATCCGCAAAACGATGATTGGACGATTGGACCGGCGTTTTTCACAACGTTACTGAGTCGTCTAACTTAAAGAGAAAATCTCCCAGAAGTCGTCTTACGTCAGTCTGCTCGATACGTCTGGAATTGTTAATTAAATATTGCAAACAAATGCACGAAATATTTTGGTTCCGCGAGGCCTTAATTCATCCCGAGGGTGTGACTGTGTATTATACACACACACATATATATATCTATAATAATAAAAAGTCGTGTCTGTGGGTTTGCGTGTGTGTGACCGCCATAACTCCAAGAAGAAAGAACCTAGAAACCTGAAATTTTACACCTATACTAAGTGGACCCTGAGGGTGTGCACCAGGGTATTACTATCTTATCCACGTACGTACGCGCGTGTGCACAATCTTTCAAATATTACATATATTCAAATATTCAATATTACAAATAGAAATCACACACAGACGCGCACATGCATGCATGCGCATGCACATGTGCATGTCTCTGTGTGTATGACCGCCATACCTTCAAGAGGAAAGAACCTAGAAACCTGAAATTTTGCACCCATACTAAGTGGACTGCAAGATTGTGTACCTGGGCATTACTTATCTTATCCACGTAAGTGCGCGCATGTGCATCATCTTTTTAATGAGGCAAGCTAGCGGAAAACCACATAGAAAAGAAGTTGCTTCTAATATTACAAACAGAAATCACAAACAGACAGACACACACACACCTGTGTGCGCATCTTTTTAATGAGGCAAGAAAAGAAATGGTTCCTTATATAACAACATTTAATATATTGAAAAGTCAGTGCGTTTTGGTAACATGGCGTTCCAACAATGGATTTAATGTCATGTTGCTTATATATAGTATATATATGGTATAACCTAATATTGGTGTTAGTCTATGTACTGAAAGCATAAAATGAAATGTATTAACTACAAAACTGGAAAAATATTTGTTTATTTCTTAATCTAGAATCTCCGTTGATTAAAGAGGTTTGTTCTTTATTAAAATTTTTGGCGATATAACAGAAAATACATTAATTCAAAAACGATTTAAGTTTAAAATGGAATCAATATTTTTACTTTCATGATAAATTTTATGCACTTGGCTCTAGGCCAGGTTATCTCACACTATTTCTTTACTTTAGTCTTATTTATTAATTTCTTTAAATCATATCAACATTCACTACAACAAGATTTCTCGGCCTTCTTTCACCCCCGTCACTAAAATCGTAATGAGTAGACGATAATCGAAGTATTCTATCTGGCATACAGTCATCTAGAATATATTAAACTAATAACCCGAGCGATGCTGGGTACTTTTGCTAGTATATATAATACAGCTTTTTAAGCCCCCCAGTGGCATGTCTGCGTACTTACAACGCTAGAATCCGGGTTTCGATACCCGTGGTGGGCAGAGCACAGATAGCCCATTGTGTAGCTTTGTGCTTAATTACAAACAACAACAGCTTTTTAATATAGCGAATCATGAGCGTAATTTGTTAAGGGGTTCGTTTCTATTCGTGGTGCATCTTTCTTATGTATGCGCACGTGTCACGCGATCATGTAAAACTACACTTGTTGTGACGAGAACGCGATGATGTAAAAATGTTGAAATAAGTTTTCGTGCAAGTTTTCAAAATAAACTGAATACTATCTAATCATTACTAAATAGAAGTTTATGTGTAAGTTACAATTATATGTATGTAAATCCATTTTATTAATTATTTTTCACCGTATTTTATACTATATTATACTATCATTTGAGCCCTTCCTTTTAAATGCTATAATGTTTTGTATCGAACTGGCTAGGTGTATTTAGGTATGAACAAACAACCACAGCCTTCTGAAGCGTACTTAGTTGCCCCAAGATAAATGAAAATATGAAGGTTTGTCTTAGCCAGAACATGATTTTTCATTATAGCGTTCACCTGGTCAGTAAGTTGTAAAACAATATGGTACTTACCCATCCACAACATACTGAAAAACGGGGCCACTCACCGCTCAGTACTTAAATTACATTACGTTTGGCTAAAGCTACTGGCTTCCCTACCTGTAAATAAACTAGGCGGCTCGTGGAATTAATAGTTATTTATGGTCCAAAAGGGGTGTGTGTTTGTACCTCCGAACCCCCTCCTTGCGACACCTTTGAGTATATTATGATTTGTCTCTTTACTTGTTAACTTGTTTGTGCTGTAGTGTGTCACTGTTGTTTATGTTATATTACTAAAAAAGCAGGACAGAAGTTTTCAACAGAGAAACAATTAAAAATATAGTTTTTCACTACTGCAAGTATAACGAAATGAAAGAGAAGGAAGGCCTTGTGTTTATTTTTATCTTCTGTGTTCGGATAATTGTCATACTGTGATTAAAAATTAGCCTGTCTAGAGATTCAATTAAGAAATATAAAAATGATTATATAAAAAGGTACACACAATAAAAGTAGAAAATAGTTTACAATTTTGTTTCAAGTGTAAACTAATATATTCGACTAGGAAATAAATCATTCATAATTTTTGGATCAAAACCGTTTTACTTATTGACTGCAGAGTAAAGCAATTATTAGCCTAAAAGATGGGAAGTAGCATCCAGTGAACAATGAAATAAGCCATAAAGAAATATGTTTTGCCTTCATATAAGTATTCACGTATACGTAAAGAGAGAGACTTGTATGGATAAAAGAAAAAAGTATACATAATGTGTTTTTCTTTGCCACATACACACATATTTTCACTTACTCTTTTCTCATCAGTGTAATAGTCAGACATGGAAAATATCATGATAAATCTCGTTATTGTTTTACCAGTGAATTACAAATTATATATATATCCAACTCTGCATGGATAATAAGACAAACGAATAATGAATAAAAAAAAACGATTTATTCTGTTTCTTTAAAATGTATGATATGTAGATTTGTATTATACAAAGTTTACAGACATATTTATTACATCACATAAGGTCAAAAGTCGGGAAAGCATAATTAAGTTACTCATTGATGCATCACACACATTAACTGTTAAAATCAAAAGTTCAAATCGTGGTACAGATTTAACCATCTATTTATTCGGAGCATCAATGGGTATTTTGAATGATTATACATACAAAGGTTTATTTCATACAGTTTTACAGATACGAAAATCATCGACATTCAAAACTTATTACTTAAACACAGACATATAAATACAGTATCATGTTTGTTGAGATCATATACATAAACATGTTATGAAATAAGTAAAGTTACTATATGGTGTATGAAACCGACTACGTAGCATTGGCAATGTTTTTGAACTTAAGAAATTGCAATAGGTTTATTTATTTTATTATTATTTTCTTACAAACATGTAATTTCATGGTACTAGTTTCCATTTTTTTCTCACAAACACTAGTAAAACTATATGTTATATGTAATGGAAACACTTGTATTTTATACACAAGTCTGATGAATCACAACGTTTATTGAATTATATATATATATGCAGTCTTTTTATTCACAGCAAATAATTGAAAGAAACGCGGATTAAACAATAAAATTGAAGTCAAGTTTATTTGGTTTTTAAACATGTTTCAATAAAAACATTACACACATACCAATGGAAAGTCAGGTCTATACTTGTAGGTTATCACCATCTACGCATTCTAAACCATCTAAAAGTATTTCTCTGTCTAGATATCCCACTTCGCCAGAAGTCAATTGAAAATAGCTTTGCAATCACTTTATGTCTCCTGCAAGTCTACCTGTACAAATTTTACTCTATGCAAGACGTAAATCTGCACGTCACAGAAAACAAAAAGACACACTTATTATAGGTTGAGAAATACATATAATTCGCTACATCTTTCAGTTGTACAATAAAATATTTTCCAGTTTTATAAGTGTTACTAGCGTACTCACTACTGAACAGGGAGTGCCACTTGAGAATTAGAAAATAAACCTTTTCTTTTCTTTCTTCTTAAGAATTTAAGAACTTGCAAAAACATTATATAACCCAATCGTTAAATGGGTCCTACTTCTGTGAAGTTATTGTGTGCCTCTCAAGCGGTGAAGGGGAGATTTAATATTTATTTATTTGTTTGTTTGTTTTAATTACGCTTTGGTGAGATTTGTTGGTATCTTAAACACACTTTAGAACCATATATATACATATATTTATATATTAGATAGAAGTGAGGGGAATGCTCTGGCGTTCTTCGCTTATCTTAAATCTGATAAACAAATATAAAAGATGAAACAAACTGGTTTATTAACCTTTACACTTTTTACGACCAACATAGCACATTAGTTTCTAAGCTTATGATAACAGAAAAAACACAGAATTTAAAAAAGTTACTAATTCACATTAAAATAACCGATAAAACGCTATACACTTTCGACAGGTGGAGCTGTCTTTTCAGCACTATAGCTTATATATGTTGATTTTGTTTGTGAGCTAAAGAATAGTAGTTGTGCCGTTCAAACAAGAATGAATTTGATATATCACAGTACTGTTCACATCTGAATAGACAGAAATAGTCAGAATTAGACTTGCAGAAGAAACGTGCTTTGAGGCAGTGGACGATCTACCATGCAATTAATATCACCACCAAGAAAGTGGTCATTATTTTGGGCATATCACTTTCGTGCCCAAATAATTTCACTGTCAACATAATTTCAAAATATATATATACAAAAATATGTCACTAATTTTAAGATCGTAATCTTCAAACATATTCCGACTTACTACTTTAAGCGAATGTTTATTTCCGTTCTAGCCACTTATAACTGGCTGAGTCTTTCATGGATAGTTGCCAAATTATTCTAATCGCACAGTGAAATCCTTTAGCAAGAAAAGGACGAAACTAAACTCAAAGTAAGCCAATCAGAAGTTGTTGGTTGCTAGTAGCTAGAGGAATATATT
Organism: Limulus polyphemus; assembly: GCF_000517525.1. NCBI lineage: Eukaryota > Metazoa > Arthropoda > Merostomata > Xiphosura > Limulidae > Limulus > Limulus polyphemus. Next base: position 16,954 of record NW_013667790.1, read on the forward strand.
CATCTTGGGATGATTCCCAGCAAAGAAAAGTACCAATCTCATGGTTGATTGGTGCCTTGGTAGATTTTGCTTGTTAATAGCTAATAGAATCTACTCATCTTTGGATGATACTCAGCAAAGAAAAGTTTAAACTGAGCTTATGGCTGGTTCCTTGGTAGATTATACTTGCCAATAGCTAGACAACACTTCTTGGCCAAGATTGATTTATAAAATAAAGAAAAAGCTCAAACTAAGCTCTTGATTGGCTGGCTCCTTGATGAATACGATTTGAGACGAGTTTTTTTGCTCAAAGAGAGAGAAAGGGTTAAACTGGTGATTGGTTGGCTTCTTTATGAATACGACTTAAGACGAGTTTTCTTGCTCAAAGAGAGAGAAAGGCTTAAACTAATGACTGGCTGGCTCCTTAATGAATACACCTTGAAATGAGTTTTCTCACTCAAATGGAGCAAAAGAGTTAAACTAAGATTATCTGGATTTCTTGTCGGCGAAAGGTATGACACGTCCAGGGGATGATAAACCATTAAAAAGACTATGAATCACAAAGACACGCACAATAATGAATATGCATAATCTGTACGTACACAATCACTATAATGTTACAAATGTACGCATAAACATACCAAAAATGTCTGATGATATCATCTATCATATTTTTTATTAAAAGTAGCTTGTGTTACACTTGTTCATCTTTATATTAATACGAAGAACGTTTTATATACTTGTACTCAAGTAATTTTCAGATCTCTGTCGTAAATATACCATGAAACTTAGTAAACCAAAAAGTAAAAGAAAATATGAGAATCAGCCCATTTCTTGTGTAATATTACAGTAAACATAAATCTAGTAAGCAAGGTTTTAAACGTCAGCATTGTAGTTTTATTGTACAGTTAATACTGGTATAGACTTTGAGATACGACACAACCTATACTGCCTAGAACTTTCGGAAGATTTCTGTCATCTCTGTATTTTACTTAATTGAAATTGTTCAAGTGACAGTAGGATACTCTGTCATGTCTAACATGCTGATCACGTATGACTGTAGTACTGTATAGTTTATTCATAACTTTGCGTCAGTTGATAATGAGTTACTTGGACGTCTAAAGTTACGATATGATAGACTAAAATGGATTGCAAAAAATGACGCTTTTCACAAAAACGGGCTCGTTCTTATAGTCAGTTTTTTTAGAAGAAATATTGCAGCCTGTACAGAATTGTACAATCACCTAATCGCACACACGGAGATAACACAATACAGTATAGGACTCAACCTATCACACCTAAAACATGCTGTCCGGTGGGAATTAACTGAAATCAAGCATAATATTGGATGAATCTATGGTAAATAAATTAAGCGAAAATATACAAAAAGGCTAAAATATATATTTACATAATAAGTTCAATTTATAACTCGTATACACGTGTACGAAAATTTCAAAGTGAACAAACGAAAACGTTCTTTTTTTGCTATGCTTTTAACTGTTGTTATAAGCTCACGTGGAAATGTTCGAGTCACCATCGTCATCAATACCATGAGTGATGGGTAACGTGGTGTGATTGTACAGTCCCTGGGCCATTAGCTGTAAGGCCAAAGGATTTTTCTCACCAGTGGACTTTTTTATTTTAGCCCGCTTGTTTTGAAACCAGATTTTAATCTGGGATTCGTTTACCTGGAGTTCACGTGCTAATTCCTGCCGGCGCTTTTCTGTCAAGTACCGGTTTTCGTGAAACTCTTTCTTTAAACGTGCGAGTTGATCCGTTGTAAAAGCGGTTCTTGGTCGCTTTTCTTCAGGTGTTTTCCTTGAAGTCTTCTTCTTTCGTAAACGAGGACCTAGAAATGAAAGAAGATCATTTGAAATAACTTTTTTCTATATATAAACGTTAACATTGAAACATATGTGTGTATATTACGTACACACAAAAATCATATTCCACTTCGTAGTTTTATTTTTATATAAACGTGAACATTGAAACATATGTATGTATATTACGTACACACAAAAATCATATTCAACTTCGTAGTTTTATTTTTTTATAAACGTTAACATTGAAAAATATGTCTGTATATTACGTACAAAAAATCATATTCAACTTCGTAGTTTTATTTTTTTATA
>NW_013667790.1:19523-38257 GCF_000517525.1 Limulus polyphemus
TTCGTAGTTTTATTTTTTTATAAACGTTAACATTGAAAAATATGTCTGTATATTACGTACAAAAAATCATATTCAACTTCGTAGTTTTATTTTTTTATAAACGTTAACATTGAAAAATATGTCTGTATATTACGTACAAAAAATCATATTCAACTTCGTAGTTTTAATTTTTTATATAAACGTTAACATTGAAAAATATGTCTGTATATTACGTACAAAAAATCATATTCAACTTCGTAGTTTTATTTTTTATATAAACGTTAACATTGAAACATATGTATATTACGTACAAAAAATCATATTCAACTTCGTAGTTTTATTTTTTGAACTGAAATTATGAATTGCTGTCAGTTTGATTTTATCTACAAAAGTCCACAACATGGAGAAAAAACTTCGAACAGTACACAAAGAAGTGGTGACGCCAAAATACTTTTACGTAATGCAATACGTAACCTCCTGACCCATCTAGCATTACATTATCCCCCAGAGAAAACATTTGAATTCACTAAATTCGTCCCTTGTCACCCTAGACTCCTCCAACCCACGTACAGCTGTAGGTGGTAAGTCTCGTAATGTCGCGCGACACCAGTCAGCCGTTGCCATCAAATCCATCCTTATTCAGTCTTATGACCCTATAATATTAACATCAACTAAGCGAATTAAGCTACAAATCCATTAACACGTGCTGGGTACGTTAGGAAACAATCATTTTTCAATCATGCCCTTGCAACATTAAACTAAAAAATAATTTGCATAAACATATAGTATTATGATAAATAAGTTTATAAACAGAATTTCACCATAATTTCATCCCCATATTACAAATGGTAATGTACACACGACACTAAAGAAACTATTTTTAACCGTATTAACTTCCCAAATAATTAACATATTCCCCTTACCATATTCATAATATATTTATTTTACCTTTACTTGTATTCTAGTTTTATTATATTAATTTCGTTGTACAAAATGTATAATATTCTATTGATATGCGTATATATATGTGTGCACTATTACGTTTTCTTGCATGACGCCCTATCATATATATATATAGGTCATGCTATTACGCTTTCTTCAGGCCCATAAAATGGAATATTTCTTGGGCCATCATAAAGAATATCATACTGTTATATTCTATGAAAAAAATATTAAAAAATAACAAGGTGTAACTAGGGTACAGTGATACCTTAAGTGATATTCAGCTGCGAAAATATCCATGCTGGCTTTCTTGCAAGTCCAGGATATTTAAAGAAGACATATTATTTAAACTGCTATATCATCTCGGGTACTCAACCAGAGGTTAACTAATATGTAAATTAGCTGTCCCAAAATATATATACGTTCAAAAAACATTTTATCTAATGCCAAAAAATGTGGTCTCCTTTGCATTTTAAATTTGGTTTAAAATGTTATTATTTTAAAATTCTGGACTAACTGTATGATTTAGATCAGTGAGTCCACTATTTGTAATAATTTGAATATGTATTTGTTGAACAACGTGTAATTTGGATATTTACTTTACCGTCAAGATGGATTCACCAATTTGTTTGAGGAATAATGAATAATTTGTATTTTTGTACACCGCATAAAACAATTAAAAAATAATCGGAGTTTGTCTTATTATAACTATTATAAGACAAAACTACCGTTATAAAATAATTTTAGTCGTCAGGGACGTAATGATGTATCATGGAATCTGAAGTTCAAATGAATCTTCATTCAACTTATACTTTATATATATATGCATATATATAGTGGTTTCTTCCCTCACTTGTCACTTTGAAGTCAATCATACAGTGTATATGCTCCAATTGCCAAAACTAAAATAAATAAATATACCACTTATGATGTGTAAGAATGTTTGTTTCCAAACCACTGATACAAATGATAGAGCACCCCCCTCCCCAGTGGCTCGGCGGAAGGTCTCTGACTTATGACGCTAAAAACCGAATTTCGATACCCGTAGTGGGCACAACACAGATAGTCAATTATGCGGCTTTGTATTTAACAATATACAAGCAAACAAACAATTGCTAGGACACCGGGACGAGGCAAACCATCATCCATAAGACAAGCAAATGACCGCCATATATCGTTTCTAGCTCACCTAAATCGTAGGTACCTGCTTCGAAAATGAACCAAATTTTTTTCAGCCTCAAATAGATGCCTCTTCAGTGTATAGTTAGTTAGAAACAGAGTTCACAAGGCTAAGCCTGTATGACAGGCCTCTGTTGAGGTTCTTTACGCTTAGATTACAACGAGTAGTGGACCTACAAGACATGATAAAGTATTATTGTTTTTACAGATAAGTTGCGTTCCACACTGTGCCAGATAAAAGGGGTATGTCATTTGAAGAGAAACTTAAATAGATCCAATCCATATCTTACAGGAACGTGATGTTTATGGTGAAAGAGTGGTATGAATGAGTATTAGTGTACGTGACGACCTCTATATCCTGTGGACTGCTAACTAATGAACTACACTAATAAAGAGACCACGTTTTACAACCCTTTGTACTACTACATGCTAGTGTAAGACGCTAACACCTGACCTCACTGTGCTTGAAAAAGATGTGATTGACTGAACAGAATGGCTTGCACTTCACAGAATTTTAATCCCATCGAAAATGTATAGGATGTATTCTGGAGACACTTCACATCCTGTCAAGTAAATCTAGACGCTGAATATGCTCTGGAAACAACTTGCTTTTTTACAGGTAGCGTTGAGCTTAACAAGCAGCTTTGATGTCAGGCTACGCTTGCTGTTTGCGATGATATACTCCATATTAAATGTGAAAAACTGCAAGAATGTAAAATAACCTCATTTGCAAGCGTAGCCTGAGAGATCAATTATATCACATTGCTGATTTGGAGAAAAATTAACTCGGGGAAATTATTGGAATTATTTGATAAAAAGTAGTTGTGGTTCCTCATAGCTAGAATATTATAGATTATAATTATCCTTTGATTATTTTATGCAGTGTATTCACTCACCGATGTGTAACAGGCTTAGTGTAAGTTTGCTTAATTGTATATGTTTCCTAAAATAAATCGCTCAAAGAAACTAGGAAACGTTGTGCATTTCTTTTAGTTGTTAAAATAATAAATGAATTTGCTTTGTTTTAGTATTTTGTATTATGTCCATGGGAACAAGATGGGGCTTAAATATTATATCTTAGTGTGGCCATTTCTAATATTTGAGTTTTTGTTAACCTCCCAGTGTTTATCTTTCCAGACTGAAGATTTAAGGTTTCGTGATTCGAGTCCAATTACTGCCAAAACAAAATCTCACTTCGCAATTTGGGGCTGTAGGTGCGTTATAAGAACGGTGGTCAAATCCCACTGTTTGGCCTCAGAAGAATAGCCCAAAAGTTAGCGAAGGTGGTGTTGATTAACTGCTTTATCTCTAGTGTGCCCCTTAAAAAGTAGGGACAGTTAGCGCAGAAAGCGTTCATGTATAGATATGCGCGAAATTTACCAAGCCAGCAAACAGATAGTTAACCATATATGATATTCAAAAGTCACATGTGTAAATACTCAAAATCAAAATTATTTTAAAAAAACAACGATTTATCATACATAATAATCATAAAGATGAGACTGTTGTCAGTCTCAAAAATACAAAAAATACTGAATAAGTTACTGTACAAGATAAAATTTCCGATGAGACTGGAAACAGTCTTCTACACTCGACATCTTACTCCTGATAGCGCAGTATAATAAATCGTTGTTTTTTTTTAATTAATTTAGAAACTGTTATTCTAATATAAACATCGTAGATATAATGATTAAAGGCACAATTTCTGAATCATATTGATAGAAACTAAAGAAAATTGAGTTTGAAATGTAATTAACGAGAGTAAGAATAAGAAACGTTTATTTTGATCATGTATAGAAGTATAGCTGGAGAGTGATTTTTTTTATCGGGGAAAGGATGTGGGGGACTTGTCATGATTTTATATGGTCATAAATCACATATTTCGACCTGGAACCTGTTAAGTAATGTGACTTTTAACAGCATCCACTGTCCTTTTAACAATCGTACACTTCCGCTTTAGGCTAGATAACGTAACCTCCTCGGGTTTATTATAGGCCGTGCCTCGCCAGGAACTCATCACGCAGCTACAGTTTAGAAAGGACATGTGTCGTGCAGTGAAGGTGACCCCCTCGCCTTGCCACCCAGAAGGGAAACTGAGCCACTCGTCAAAGGAGAGCCCACCCTTAAAATAAGCCAAAATTTGTTTTACTATAAAAAAAGAAAGAAACTATAAAGAAGACACATTTTGCTTTTGATCCCTATAGAAGTTGAAAATGCTACATTATTTTTTAATACAGGTGAATTAACTATATTTTTCAGAAAAAAAATCCAAAGTAGATTTTAAAAGTTACAAAGTTGACGAACAACGCCATTTTTTTATGTTTAGTTTCTTTAATATTATTGTTTATAATGCTTTAAATGATTATAATATATATATATATACATATATATTAACCAATTTTTGCAAATTGGGACTAACGACCGTCCAAAGCTGGCCGAACCTTGTGAGATATTTATGACTGAAACTTTCGTTTACACTGGGGAAAATAACTGGTGATTCAATGCAGTCTCATAACTATAGTTTCCAGTTTTCTTGGGTATTGATTTACAATGTTTGATATACAATGTTGGCTTCATTAATTCTAAATTTTAGTTATCTTCTATACGTTACCTTCCCAATAATCAGATGTTAATTATGAAACTTATATGATTTGGACGAAAATGGGGATCAAAGACGGATAATGACTAAATAAATATTCTTTAAAAAAAGTAAATTATTGTAATCAGCTTGTCATAATGGCATTTAAGAAGAAATTAATTGAGTTTGTTGGCCTTATATGAATGAGGTTTCAAATCATATGTTAAATGTTGGCCTAAAAATCGGAGTTTCTAACATAAAAAAAAAACCTCCTGCCAGCTTGCTTAATGAAAACACCAATCAAATGAATATTGGAGCACGCAGCGTTAGTTATACGACAGAAACAGCTAATTAAAGGTAAGGTACGCAATACTAAATGCCGGGCCTCGTGGTAGTCGATTGGATTTACCCTATAAAATATCGTTAATAGCGAGAGTATCTTACTGATGAAGTAATGCATTCTAATATTTATAAAAAAAAAACGTAAGAAAATAATATTTAATTAACTATTCTCATTAGCAGGTTGATTTTTAGTCTCGCTCTTTATAGGTAGCTGGCCCTGTTTGGAATTTAATATTAAGAATATAAGTTATCTTGTCACAGAAGGAACAATCCAACCTGGTAGCTCAGGTGTAAGTCTGAGAAATTTAACGCTAAAAATTGGGTTTCGATACTCGCGATGGACAGATTACAGCTTTATGTTTAACAACAAACAGATACCAGTTTTATTTAATTTCAAAAATAACAAACAAAACACAACTGAACAGAAGTTAAAGTGAATGAAAATTAGTTTAAACAAAACTTTGATGCAAAATGAAATAGAACAGTTATATATGAACAAGACTAAATTTATTCAAAACCTACATATGGCCTCTAAGATGTCAGCAAGACACAGCTGGATACCTTGAAGAGTAGGATTCGTCCGTCTCCTGCCAAAAGGCTAATTAGCCTGACTGGCATTGTCACCTCTACTAGATAAACTATGCACAATAAAAAAAATCCAGATAGTGACAGCTCCATCATCCCACTTGACTGTTGAATTGGTAACCTTGCAACATAAATTTAGTAGTCGCCAAAATCCAATAGACCAATGAGAAGACAGGGATGGCCTATAGTGACAAATAACTAAAAATAGCGATACTTTAAGATAACTTTTTCAGACAGGCGAAAAGTTTGGAAACATAATATTATTTAAAAAAAACAGAACAGTTTTAATAAACATCTGTGACGGAGGTTATAGAAGAGAGAAATAAAAAGTCCATAAATATACTCTAGTTTATTAGCGCTTAAAAACAAAATTTAGCTCTTCAGAAATTAGTGGAACTACATATAACCATCATAATTTCATTTTCAGTCAATAACCTAAGTGTAATATACCTTTCAAAGTTTTCTTTAAAAAACTTGGGCTACTTTTCAGTTTTACGATAAAATTTTGGAAACAAACAAAATAAACATGTTCATTAAAACTAGAACGTGTCAAGACCCTTAGCAAAGCAGCAGCATTGACTATGTATATCTTTATATATATATATATATGAATAATTGAAATTATTTACAATAGAGTAGTTTGAAAGACTAGTCATTAACGTTGAAGTGATTATGACATGACTTACATTACAGAGTAGCTAAAGGACTACAAACTTATTGATCAGGTTGCTCTGAGTCATCAACTGAAAATCCTCGCTCTCAAAGATATTTCAGCTGGGATCTCAAGAGCCTGATTAAACTTTAAAGAATCACTACACGATTTACAGACGACCGAAATATATAAAAGTAATCTGTGTAAAAGAAGAAATATACATTTATAAAATTAACCAAAAGAATAACTGGTTATTACTTTGGAAAACGTAAGTACAATAGTTGTATTTATCTAGACATATACACCTTAGATACTATGGACTGAAATGTATAGGCATATACACCTTAGATACTATGGACTGAAATGTATAGGCATATACACCTTAGATACTATGGACTGGAATGTCTAGGCATATACACCTTAGATACTATGGACTGAAATGTCTAGGCATATACACCTTAGATACTATGGACTGGAATATCTAGGCATATACACCTTAGATACTATGGACTGGAATGTCTAAAATTGAGTCTCAAATTACATAGATTTAAATAACTGGTGCTATGAACATCGCTAACATTATATCAATAAATTGTTTATATTTTTTATGCCGGGGATAGCATCCTTGGTAAGGTATGTTCAAATGAATTTGGTCGTTTAAAAGTCAAAACGTAATTAAAAGTACCTTACCAAGCAGTACCTAGAGCAGGTTTCCAGGGGGGTCAGGAGCTGTCTGTGCTGAGTCAACTTTTCTTTTTTTTTTGAGTCCTCGAGGTATCTGAGAGGTGCACATATCACCTACGTTATGAACTATGGACAACTGTTTTTTTTTATCCTTGCAGAGATATGGGGGGTCGCGACTACCAAAGCCCGAATGAAGGGGTCGTCTGGCAAATTCTACTTAGAAACACTGATCTAGAGAGCCCATTCTTGGCTCGTTAGTAATAATGCTGTTTCTTCATCACCTAATAGGGCAAGAGTTTAATCTTCAATAAGTAAGGTAACGTTAGCGGTAGCATACTTTGAGATTACACAGCGTTTATATCGTGTGGAGACCAAACAACCAACGTAGTAGTCATATTTTTCTGCTGTATTTTAATTTTCAAAACGGATTCTTGATCATAAGAAAACTAATCCAGACACATATTCTGCTGACTATTTTCTATTTTCAGTAACTAATCCAGGAAATTGCCAGGAACAGACTCAACAGTGCTTTGTGATTATATACCAGGTTGAGTGGAGAGTATTTAGTTTTGCAATTGATGGCGACTTTCAAATGATATGCTGGGGTTCTTCGGTCCAGAAAATTAAATTCAAATAACGAAATGTGACATAGATTTCGTTTTTTGTCACTGTAAGTAAATTCTAAAATTAAATTTTTGTTATCAATATGGCGACTCTCATTATTTCAGAAGCTAGACGAAAAATCGCAATTTGAAAGAAAAGGACATTTACTTCTCAGTCTGATTTTTTTTTCCATTTATTTTTCTGGTCAGTAAATAATTCCTCCACAAAACTTTCATCGATAAAAACGGCATCTAGTGGGGAAAGGGGAGAAATCGTTAATTTCGAGCTTCCCTCTTGATTGTGAATATTAACTTTCGTAATATCCCATACAGAATTCGATTGTTTGCCAGTCTTATTGTACATATCGCAATGAAAAAAATCTGAACAAAATGTACAATTATTTACGAGTGTATAAAGTACTTCTTAATCTAAAGATTTTTTCCCTGTATTGCTCAAGGGCTTATAACGCTAAAATTCGTGTCTCAATCCCGGTATTGGGCACAACGCAGATAGCCTATTACGCAGTTTTGCCCTTAAACAAACAAACCTCCCTTATTGATTGGGTTACCACAAGTGGCGCTACGTTGATAAAAGGTTTGGCAACTTTACAAGAACCATGCATTTTTTTCTTGATATTGTTGGTTTATGCACTTATATATATAAACTGTTGATGTTCAATTAATATATTTGTTTTATAATGGATTTATCTTTTGTTCATGCGCTATCTTAATATTCATTTTCGTTGTATAAAGTATGTTTCTCGCAGGTTATTATACTCTTACAGTTAAGACGCAGAATTAAAAACTGTAATTCAATTTAGTTTACAATTCAATTTTAATGTTTAGTTTCATTTTGTACTCTAGCCTATTTTCTAAGCAAAACAAAAAAACTTCAAGATAGATATACAACTTTGTTATTCGAGTTTATAGAACCATATTAATTAGGACTGAGGGGCAATTCACTCTATTCATTTCGTTCCAAATTAGCTCTGGTAATGGGCGAAAGGCACTGGATATAACAGCTGTAGTGTGGTTGGCATGCTATAACATATTTTCCTTTGCTCTTAGAATTATACACATAGAAGAATAGACTGTTATTTAGTAAAGAGTCGCTTGAACTAATGGTTTTTTTTTCCAAGTATGATGTTTTATGCTTTGAGTTTATTTACTTGTGTTATGACCTAGTTTCATTTAAACTGAAAAAATCATTTTCACAGAAAGTTCGTATACATTAGGAATTAACTTTTGTACATAGTACTAACTTATGTATTGGTCAAGTGATAAGAAGAGTCAAGATGCATAAATTATTATTGTTATGCAGCCCTCCAGTCGCTTAGCAGTAAGTCTAAGGGCTTACACTGCTACAAACCGGGTTTCGATACTGGTGGAAGGCACAAAAAATATAATCTATTGTATAGCTTTATGCTTACCAAAAAAACAAACAAACAACTTTTTATCAGTCAAAATGCTTAGCAAGAGAAAAAGAGAAGTTTCTCGAAACGGAACAGTTTGCCCCACCTGTCGTTGTTGTCATAGTAACGACGATATGTAGTAACGGTGTGTAATTAGCCACCCCAGTCATCAACTTGTACTTTGTTAGACGAGCTATTGAGATACAAGACTAGGAAACAAAAACGAGGTGTTTTTGAAGAAATCTTGGAGCTATTTAGAAGTACTTAATATTAGTCATTTCCTGTCGTTTTACTGGTAAAGATATACTATACGTTTCTGTGTAGGATTATTATATAGAAGTAAATTACGGGTAATGTTGGTAGTTTGTCGGTAACACTGACTGCTCCACGCATTTGTTCTATGCGTCATTCAGACATTTTCAATCCTAACTTCTGCTACGTTCTAAAAACGATATTGCAACCCTCCAAAATGAAAAAATGCATTATTAACTCCATAACAGGTGTTGTTTTAGTAAAGTTATATTTCTACTACCGGTAAAATTATCAAGAAATTATTTATATGTAGCTTGCAGTTGAAAGGTGGTTAAGCTGGTTGATTTTGAAATATAATCACAAAAATATTGAAAAATGATTTTGATTATAATATCGTTTAAACCATATTTTAATAAATAATAAATGTATATTATTGACGTTGGTTGAAGAAGGTTAGGACCCTGATTGAAGTCGAGCAGAAACATTCGATAGTTTTAGATTTATGCTTTCTTTCAAGGGTTGATGCAAATATTATCGACAAAATAAAATTACAGAGAATAAAATCGATAAGTTTACTTTTATTGTTCAATGAAAAGCTGACAGATTACCTAAACATAAATAATTTTAGGTAACTGATTTCAACAACTAATAATCGTCGATTTTCAATCATTTTCTGTTGTCGTAATCAGTCTATCGTATCCACAAAAAAACTTCTAAGAAATTGTAAAACCAAACTGCTGAATGAACCTAAGCATAGAATCGAATCACTGGGTGAAAGCATGAAACAACATAAGTGATAAAGTATTTACGTTCTGATTTCAGCTATTAAGTGTTCGTGTTTGAAATATTTTTCTTATTTTACTTCTCAACAATAGGGTTGGACTATAGTGTTACCCTATTCAGTGTCACTACTTTTTAGACACTACCGTACATTTTTAAAATGTCACATGTGTAGAATATTTTACTTTGAATTTAATCAACCAACAGAGAATTCATATCAGTAACACAAAATTTATAAAACGTTGACGAGGCTTTTCAATCTATGGTGTATTTATTATCGTGCCAGCATGAATATTAATGTAACATAAAAACCTCACTCTGTGGCGTGTATATTCTCACACCAGCATGAATATTAAGATAACAAATAAACCTCATTCTGTAGTGTGTTTATTCTCACACCAATATGAATATTAAGATAACAAATAAACCCCACTCTGTAGTTCGTTTATTCTCAAACCAGCGTGAATATTAAGATAACAAATAAACCTCATTCTGTAGTGTGTTTATTCTCACACCAATATGAATATTAAGATAACAAATAAACCCCACTCTGTAGTGTGTTTATTCTCACACCAGGATGAATATTAAGATAACAAATAAGCCTCACACTATAGCGTGTATATTCTCACACCAGCATGAATATTAAGATAACAAATAAACCCCACTCTGTAGTTCGTTTACTCTCACACAAGCATGAATATTAAGATAACAAATAAGCCTCACACTATAGCGTGTATATTCTCACACCAGCATGAATATTAAGATAACAAATAAACCCCACTCTGTAGTTCGTTTACTCTCACACCAGCAGGAATATTAAGATAACAAATAAACCTCACTCTGTAGTGTGTTTACTCTCGCACCAACATGCATATTAAAACAATGAATGACACTCAGTCTACAGTGTACTTAATAGATAATAGGTAGAAACATAATTTTGATCATCAAACATTATTTAACCTTAAAATTACCGATAGGGCTCAAATTGTATCAAACAAAGTGTGGATCCATGACTATTTTAGTTACAGGGCTCATAATAACATTTGAGTTACATAAACAAAAAATTATACAAAAATATCATCAATAATGTAATTAATACCACTAATTACTTCTGGAATTCCCTGCATTTTTCATAGAAAGTGAGTGATTTCATCTAGTTTGTTTGTTTTATTACTTCACTACAGTGAGCTTTGCAACAAGCAAAAACATTAAATTACTCAATACGTTGCAACATGTAGACCTCGCTGGGGGGGGGGGGTAACAATGTAAAAACAAATCGGTAACTTGAATGTTAAAACCTTTACGAATACCGTGGTTTCATAAAACCGGTCCCTCCAGTGGCACAGCGGTATGTCTGCGGACTTACAACGCTAGAATCCGGGATTCGATACTTGTAGTGGGCAGAGCACAGATAGCCTATTGTGTTGCTTTGTGCTTAACTTCAAACAAACAAACAAATCATAACACCGTTTTTCTGCGCAGGTTTTATATATATATTTATCTACCATGTCCAGTATTGTCTCATAAACAGCCCAAAGGATCATTTTATCATTACATAATAACCTCTTGTTCCCAGGTACTTTTATGTTATTGTAACGTTGTTGTTTAGTTGCGGTTTCTTTTAAATTATGAAGTGAAAATAATTCAACGTCAAGTAAATTTAATAAGAGGAAATCAGTTTATTTCTTCCTTTAACCGTTTCTACAAGTTTAAACCACTTTCAAACTGTAGTAAATTATTTAGGCCTACGTAAAAACCAATTTACTACTACAAAGTAGTGCAATAACTCTCAATTCATTTTCTTTGTATCTCGACTCTCAACTTCACGGAACGTCGTTTTTATAATCTACCCTCCTTCTGGATATTTCTAAAGCTAAGATGAACTTAATGTCGCATTACATCATTAAAAACCCGCAGTTCCCTCTAGCTAATAAAAAACTACAACATTAACATGAAAAATACATAGCTTACAACAATATTAACAAGAATATCAGATTCGTTTAAAGCAATTCCTTTTTAATTCTACCGGAATAGTATGTTGGGTGACGTTTCTACAGAAAATACTTATGTGATAAAACTTAAAAGTGGCGTAATACATAAGATGGTTTCTTCCTTCACTTTATAATGGTTCTACACTGCAATCCCATATAAGAAGCACATAATATGGAAGAAAATCAAACATGTTATTTGAGTTCCTAATCATTTGAATCTATGAAGCCCGCAGTTCTGGGAATTCCTTAATAGATGAGGTTAGCTCAAAATTAGTGAAGTGTGTGGTTGAAAAGATATCTAATTTGTTAAGAACTCGGCTAAACCTGCAGCACACGTGAAGAGCCTTCGTGTGTAGTATCATAGTTGTACCTTTGGCTTAGTTTGATGAATATATTAGTGCAACGTGCAACAAATATAAGTATTTTCATACATATACATACACATATTCCTCACAGATGCACAGTGCTATAAAATACGTGAGGATTTGCTAATAAGTTTTCACCGTTAGGTCTGAAAGAACACAGTTACCACCAAAACATCTTTAATCATCTCTATCTGTAATATGCGTAACCACAAGTGTTAGACACGCCATGTACAAGCGCGTTCTTTGTAGACAGAGACGCAGTTTAAATTCAATTAAGGTTGTGTCACAAGAGGATTATGTGTGAGGATACATTCTTGTCATCCGTGTTATCGTCACTTCCCTTAAAGAGACAACATTCATTACTCCATTATCGACTCACAAAGAACCTCTAATCTGCGAGAAACTCTGACAAGTAAACGGTAATAGACAGTGGCGACCCGACATATCTCGTACGTACCAGTTGTTCATGGTTTAAGTAGGCATTACGTCTCAATACCCACACCAGAAATGTACAACAGACAGGGTGTTACGTAAGTAAACACAGTAAAACATCATTAGTTTAACTGGATATGTTGGATTTGCTCTGAAATTGAGATACGCAGGCCTAGCGATCATAGATCATCGTAATCTGACATCAAGTGCCAGCTGCATCGTCTGATACCAGGGGACTGTCATTTCGTCGGAGATCAGCACGGCTCGTTAATTTTTACAGCACTTACAGCGCCCTCTCTCTAATCAGCTAAATCACGCCAGTAATGCTTGGATTTCGACCTATTTAATGGTTGGATTTCAAGATCACAAATATTTTCTTCACAGGTCACGTCAATCTGCATTTCCTCTCATGCAAGATGTTTTAAACTATTCCTTTCTTGAAGTCTCTTTTGAAAGCTCCTGCAGTCAGATAATTTCAAACATTTACTTTAAATAAATGCAAAATGTATCAACTACGCAAACTGTTACGGATAAAATAATTACATTTAACACAACAAATACACTTTGTCTATCCGCAAACAATATCATAATACTGAAGGGGATACGTCAGCCTGGTGTAAAGCTTTCCATTCACAGTAATAGGATAAAAAGACTCAGAGATAAACTTGTACGCGTTCATTCGATTATACGACAAGAAATGTCTTTCTCCTCCACCGAATGATAGTAGGCATAGCACTAGTTTTTTATCATTAAATCATTATCACAGCAAGCCTTCAATACGAGTCACATGTATCAAATAGACTAAAAGTCTGATAAGTTGATCATGCCAATCCCAACGAAACTCCTTCGATCGTTAGTTCATATTATAATTAGTGGTTCCTAGCTTTTATTGTTTCGATTTTCACAAGGATTCGCATTCAAAACCTTCGGGAAGAAACAAAACAACTGATATCGATAGGTAAAATATTTATAAACCTTTTGAATAAGTTGCAGCAATGAACCCCAGAGAGAAACTCAAATTTCGTTGGTAAAAGAACGTTATTTCAATTTTAAGGCTTGTTTAGCTGTGTTGTGGACATTTTTCTTAAATCGCCTTCAACGTAAAAATGGTTCCACTAAACAAACCATAACGTTAATGAAGTTTCACTTGAATGCATGTATTTCAATTTTTAACAAAATTTAATAATAACTGTGGTTTTAGTCTGCTTTTAAATCCAGATCATACCAACAATAAAAATACTTAATGGCAAGTACAGTGTAGTAAATGAAAAGTTACGTTATTTTAAAGCTATATTCTGGCAAGTATGGAAACAAAGCAAAATTCACAAGGTCCAGTAATTTATATCATGTGATTTTCTATCTTGGTTTATTTATTATTCATATTTAGAAACTTAAAAAACAAAACATATTTTACAATTCTTTTTCGCACACAATCTCGTTTATTTTACTTTATGTTCCATTTGAAGCCCCTGTATGTTGAGATACAAAATTGTGTTCGAAAAAGCCTTATCACGTGTAAATTATACAAAAATCATATTAAGCAGAGCACTGTTTGAAACACGTTTATTTCTTTAAGTTATATTTCTGATTTGAGAAACATATGTTAATTTTGACCTATACATAATCAGGACTGGGGCCTTTTTTCAGTGCATGAATGTTCATCTCTGGCAGCATGGTCTACTTCAAACTGTTTGGAAATACACTTCACTTGTTATACAGCTTTTTGGATATCTTTTGTTCACATCGCATTAGGTACACGCCCGGATCTCGAGCTTTTTAGTTGAAGTAATAATGGAGAGATCAGGATTCCAATCTTGATTGATCTGACAAAGATGTTCTGATGACAGAAGCAGGAACCGTGTCTTGTCTGTCAATCGACAACGCCCTCTGTAGGCCTTCCATGTTTAGTAAAAAACTGACTCACCTGAAAGATCTTAAGTATTAAACACAATAGTTAAAAAGTCTGGAGAGCAGTCGCATTTTATGATTTCCTTTTTAAAAAAAACCTTTATCCCGACTTGTAACATGCCTCGTGTGTATACCAAGAGAAGAGTGAGGGGAGGAAAACATTTTTTTACTCATTGTAGATTAGTATTTTTCCATTTCATTTCCTTCATTACTGCTTTTGTGCCACGTAATGCTACACAACAAAATAACTTTATTTCGTAAAAAATGATATTTCAAGATAAATTTTTACACCACTAACATTTAGCTTCGGACTGGTCCAAGTACGAAATGGTTTCTTGTGATTTTACTTCTTTGAAAAGCTATTTAGGGAGAGTGATTTTATGATATTTAATATAACAGCACCAATCAACAAAATGTCACTGATTTAATACTTACACGTTAGACTCTGAATTTACGTTATGTGTACCCTTTTTAAACAAATAAATAAATAAATAGTATGTTTTTAGGTTTTCTTTTGGTCAACTTCCATAGAGTGGTCAGTGGTAAACGGTTGTGAGATAACCCCGAGGATCCAAGTTGACTGTTTAAAAACTTCGGCCCATGTAAATAGTTATGAGACGTGTGGCATAATTACCACATCAAAGAACAAAATATTCCTAAATTATGATATGTTTAAAGTATACGGGCGTAATGTTATGCAAGTATATTTCTAGAAAACATCAAAACTCCTCATTCTGCAAGAGCTGTCTTCTTTATACATCGCGGCTACATCAGTGGTTGGTGAAATCACCAGAGCCGGCCGGTGGTTTATCACGGAGCCGAAGAAATTCCGGAAACAGAGCAGGTTGTAGAGTTACTATTTGTCTGAAGACGGGATAACTTGATTTCCCATTATTAACCCAGAACAAAATCCCACTTATGAGACAAATACAAACATAAATCATGTTAGTAAAAACAGAGGAACATCTATCTGCTTGTTATTCTAAACATGCAGATAGGAGTTACTCACCTGAACTCCCTGCGGTTCCAGCTATAACTAACGCAGTCGTGCAAAGACTCAGTTACACACACGCGTATATATAAAACTGTTGACCCTTCGGTTAAAGGTGTGTGTGCATGTGTAAGAGACTGGTATAGTATAAAAATAGTGCGGGGTATAGAAGATATATAAGATAAATAACGTACATTTAAAAACAAGAAAATAATACCTCACGAGGATAATATAATTAAACGCACTCTTAACAAGTCTTTATTCTTGTCGTTTCTTCATAGATTTAAAATGTAAAAAGTATCTGTAATCAATCCAATTTTTTTTCCTGTTTTTGCGGCTTACAAGTTACTCTTCAGTAACGTAAGGCTTTACAACACGTATACGCAACTTTTGCCCTCAGATCGCTGACTTGGTTTTATATCGTCTATTATTGACGGAGTCCGCATATTGCGTCATACTGTGTAGTTTTATGTTTTTGTCTAAAGCGTTGTCCAAAAAAATTCAATGAAATCACACAGTTCTCTGTAAAATACATGATGATTAATGAGATTAATTGCAGTATTGAAGGTATTTTTGTGTGCCTTTATGTGATTCGCATGCTATTGGGGACCCTGTATAACCAATGGAGACTAAGGTAGCAATGAGACTATGGATGATATGACTGGATCTTTTATTCTCAACGTTTCGACTATAAGTCTTCTTCAGGTGATTATCAACACTATCATGAAACGATAATCAGTATTTAAAAGCTGATGTGGCCTGGACTCTTCAGTTATTGTAGTGTTAGTCTATGAAGAAACGACTAAAGACTTTCAGCAATGTATTTTATTACAAACGTACAAACACACACAATCTAAGTAATGAGTAGTATTTTGACACATTTCATAAAAGTGTTAGTAATGTACAAGACACACATTTCAAGTGACCGCTGGAAAGCCACTACAAGGTATATTAAGCTTAACATAATAATTTTCATTTTATTGCCAATTTCAGGTGATTTAAGCATACAAATTATGATGTTGAATAACAACACGTATTGAAAACCTGTATTTACATTTGCAGCTCGTGGTTTTTCCTCTATACATTCGTAGTTTATTCCAACAAGACAGAATGTGTTTAATGATTATTTGTAGTGTCACTTGAAATTTGTTTATAAACTCTTCGTTTAAATATTGCTCGTAGATCGAACACCGTGAAATCGTTAATACGTCACGTTGTTATATATACACACACATACCTCTCTGGTAAAATATACTGTGACTCGATACTGACGTTTTAACCGTGGGTGTTATTTCTATAAGTCATACTATGGAACGATAAATTTACTACATTAGGATTTATGATAACATCATCGAATACTACCCTTTGCGAGTAGTTCAAGTACTCCCCCCCCCTTCCCCCCACACACACATACACTTCTTAGAATAATAAAAGTAGACGGTGTATTGATAGAAATATTTCATATTTCAAATTATACCAAAATTAACGATTTGATTGGCACCAACTAAATATTCAGTTTTGGTATTATTTAGATGTAGACCTGGGTTTTAACCTTATCATTAAATATTTCTTGAATGGCACTTTTCAAGAAGAAATGAATATAAAGTGCTTAAAGAAACCAGACAGTAAGTCTTATAGAAGGTTTTTCCAGTAACATTTCTGTGGATAACATACGAGACGTCTTTTAGTTTCTCTGTCTGATTTTTCCTAATAAAACATTTAAAACTACTTTTTTTGACGCTGTTGTTTCCCACCACAAACATATATGTCATTTCTATTACAGAGCGGACTGACCCTTTGGTAGAGCTCTGGATTTTGGAACTGGAGAGCCAGGTTCTAATCTGTGTGATACCGCAAAATACCCACACATATAAACACACTGTGGGTGCGTTATAAGAGTGACTGGCGAGCTGGGTTCGATTTTGAATGATACCACAAAATATCCGCACATACAAACACACATTAAGCAGTGGGTGCGTTATAAGAGCGATAGTCATTTCAATATCGTGAACGGTAGGGTGCTGTTAAATGGCTGCCTTCCCTCTGGTCAACAATTCGAAATAAGAGATGACATCAGCTAGTCTCAGTAGCTTTACGATAAATACCAAGTACAATACCATTCATCGTCATGACGT
Source organism: Limulus polyphemus (assembly GCF_000517525.1). NCBI lineage: Eukaryota > Metazoa > Arthropoda > Merostomata > Xiphosura > Limulidae > Limulus > Limulus polyphemus. Next base: position 37,333 of record NW_013667790.1, read on the forward strand.
GCTAAGAAAGTTCCCTACATATATCAAATCAAGTAAGGTTAAGCCTAGTTATTTTCCGTTATCGAATATACAAAGTAGAGTATTGAACCGAATATCACCTCATTTCTGTGGATCGTTAACGCAGATAACAAACCAAAATTTGTACCTTTCTTACTGATTAAATTTCGAATTATAAAGGATAATGTAAATTTTGGTACTCTGGTTGTCTTAGTAACATTTAAGCGCGGTTAGGATCTACTGTTGTAACACTCCAAGTATGATACATGGATCAAAGGTCTCAATATTAACCATGCTTTTTTTCATAATTTCATATATATATATATATATCAAATAAACATAGAAATATATTAAAGGTACTGTACACTGCGCCGCACGAAATAACTGCAATATATATAATGTGCTACCCAAACTACTGGAAAAACGCTACTGTTCTCATTGTATCAGCTCACACTAATTAAAGTGCATATGAATATAGCTAATATGCGTCAGCATAGCTACCCTCGCTGGCTGTAGGGCGACAAATAGTCACAAATTGTTTGAAGTAGTGCTTTTTAGACAACGATAACATTCGCCACTATATCGTAATTATGGGATTGTAGTTCAAAACAAACTCTACCGAAATAATCTCAACATGAGTACGTCTTAACCATGAAATTTTCGCTGAGTAAAATGATTGTAAAATCAACTTTCTAAAAGATATACGATAATGAAAGTCATTATGAAAATGGTCTATAAGCATGGCCACTAGCTAATAAGTGTAAAATCAACTTTCTAAAAGATAGACGATAATGAAAGTCATTATGAAAATGGTCTATAAGCATGGCCACTAGCTAATAAGTGTAAAATCAACTTTCTAAAAGATAGACGATAATGAAAGTCATTATGAAAATGGTCTATAAGCATGGCCACTACCTAATAAGTGTAA
>NW_013667790.1:39008-56176 GCF_000517525.1 Limulus polyphemus
TGGGAACATTGAAGGGTTGTGTTTCATGGAAACATTTCTGGATAAGCATGTACGTAGGCAGTACCTGGGAACATTGAAGGGTTGTGTTTCATGGAAACATTTCTGGATAAGCATGTACGTAGGCAGTACCTGGGAACATTGAAGGGTTGTGTTTCATGGAAACATTTCTGGATAAGCATGTACGTAGGCAGTACCTGGGAACATTGAAGGGTTGCATTTCATGGAAACATCTCTTCTATGGTCATTCGTATATCGAAAGGTATACATAAAAGATAGTAAACAAACAGTGCGATTTTAGCAATTACTTAGTAGTTTATTCAAAAATTAAGAATGTTTGTCACTTGAGGATAGCGAACTCGCTGTCCGTATAAACAACTGCAGAAATGATCTCACCGTTACATAACACAGTGAAAATATTTGTATTTCTCACTGGTATCGATATATATTACACAAAGAATAACTTACTATTTCGGTCAAATCAGTTAATCTCAAGGACGAAAAAGGCCTAAATTTCATTCTTAGATTGGAATAACTTCCATCTTGCTCATTGTTCCTTGGACTGAAATGAGTCTAGTGATATTTTCAAACCTAGGTTAAATCTGGTAACATATCATTTGAAGTATAAAAACCCTGTAGACTGACCCCTACGGCGGAAGTATGCGGCATATGTCATGTGCTTTGAGGGTCAACTTCAACTACTTGCTACCAGCAATCAGACAGCACAGAAGTCAAGCGCACGCACGTGAGGTAACCTCTCCTCAGGTAACCCGGGCCGGCTTGGGGCGTACCGACCCCTGCCGAGGTCAAAATACCGAGCGCTGTTACAGTGATGGTGGTCCAGGACTCGTGCCGTTAGCCATGGCGTCACTCATTCCGTTATGATAAGCTAAGTCGGTCAATATATTCATGTTTACAAGTAAAGCAGCGACTGCTGTTGACAAAAAACACGAGTTTTACCGAAAATCCACATTATTCATAAAGTCAATCTAAATGTTTGTTTACAATGTTGTTGTTTTCATTAAATACAATAAAATTCGTTAAACATTTATTTTTAACTAAACATTACAACACGAGCGGTCAGTCGTATATCTAACAAAAACAACTTGACATACATTCTGTTTAGTGTACAGAAGTAATTTAAATGCCCGACGAGTACACTAATATTTTAGCCTTTGAGAGTAAAACGCGCCATCAAAGAATGTGTGACATTTGCTTGAAACATCCACAGAAAACATCTGGAAAAAATACTGTAACAATCACTTTATCTTATTTTGTATTTACTAAAGAAAGGATGAAGACAGTGGTTGTAGTCAGCCGTAAAAAATGATAATAATAGAGTTGGTTGAGACAGTGGTTGTAGTCAGCCGTAAAAAACGATAATAATAGAGTTGGTTGATATTGAACAGTAAGGAGAAAGAAATAGTTTACGTTAGAGAAGCGAATTCCGTGAATTTATGATGAGTCTTCCTCAGTCTGGTGATTTTTCAGTACTGGACTATCAAATCGTCCCGTTTCATTGTCAAAAAAAAAAAAAAGATGATAGCATTACATAGCTAGCTTTTAATCTGTGAACACTTCTCTACTGGAGAGAAACCGACCAATCGATCAAAATTAGCCAAATCGGCCACAGAAAACCGCCCATCTTCTTATAGACAGCTACGTTAGAGCGACCTCACACGAAAAGGAGTTTTGGATGAAGACTTCACTTGCGATGTCGCGACAGACATGCTGTGGTAGACAATGTTGACAAATGTTATTCATTTGACTTGTAGCATGTTCTGGTTTGAAAACAGTAAAAAATAAAAAAATCAGAATAATAAGTGTATGTTAGTGATATCCAGAAAAGTAAGGCTATTGCGTGCTGCCTTACCGTGAGGAGACCATACCTAGTTAAGTCAATTACTTTTGGTCTTTGGCCATATAATCAGTGTGTTTTGGGATAAACATATTTCTCGTAGAAATGTTGTCTTTGACTCATCAGTAAAGGTAGTTATTGCTTTTTTTCGTCTTTCCTCCTGTCTCAGTGGTTATCTGACCACTGCAGCTTGATCACTGTGTGTGTCGTATAGGTTTTACGTTCAGACATGTGTACGTTAGTGGCTCCGGTCTCCCGCAGTTCGCTGTCGACTTGCCCGGGACTTTAAGCTCAAAACGGCAGCCAGACAAGACGGGTCGCCTTGATAAGCGATGGTACCCGAGGGCATGACGGCTCTACACAAATTAATGACCCTGTTCAGGCGAGAAGGGTGACGTTCCCACGACTGACACACGCTAACCTTGGTATCAAACCCGATGTTGTAGTGAATAAGAAACAAAGACAACGCAATGACGCTGTCTTGTCACAAAAACAGAGCTACGCAATCTTCCATATTTAATTACGCTACTATTGCTGTAAACATAATACGTGTCGTTAGCTACACTCAAGTGTTGGGCACTTACAATATACGACACTTTGGTAGGTCTAGAGTTTAGAGTGTTCAACACACCCAATCGACTGATCCTGGTTTACAAAATCTTTAAATGACATATCGAGAAAAAATTAACTTGAATACTCATATTAGCTAATCATAGTTTGAATTCGGTGATGAGGAACCCACTTTGAGACTAATAATGGCTGGAGATGGCTTGAATGGGTAATGAAGAAAAACTTTAATATAAGTTTAACATAACAGCAAATGTACAACGTTTCGTTGATTTTGATCTAGGCTTGAAATATCAGCCTATCGTCATAGCTTAAAGTTGTTGATCTGGGTTTGAATTATCAGCCTATCGTCATAGTTTAATAAGGATGATGTGGCTTTGAAATATCAGCCTATCGTCATAGTTTAATGATGTTGGTCTAGACTTGAAATATCAGCCTATCGTCATAGCTTAAAGATGTTGATCTAGACTTGAAATATCAGACTATCGTCATAGTTTAATGATGTTGGTCTAGACTTGAAATATCAGCCTATCGTCATAGCTTAATGATGTTGACCTAGGCTTGAAATATCAGCCTATCGTCATAGTTTAATAATGTTAACCTAGGCTTGAAATATCAGCCTATAGTCATAGTTTAATAATGTTGATGTGGGTTTGAAATATCAGCCTATCGTCATAGTTTAATGATGTTGGTCTAGGCTTGAAATATCAGCCTATCGTCATAGTTTAATGATGTTGACCTAGGCTTGAAATATTAGCCTATTATTGTTGTTTTTTGTTCTAACCATACCGAAATAGACTCTATATATATAGATGAATTTGGTGGAATTGATTATGAGCATTTTTCAGAATTAGTACTGTAAATGTGCTGGAAAAACTCGTAAAAAATATTGAATGTACTAATTTTAGCACCATGACAGAAGAAGGTAGGCTGCTCAAAGTCCGTAACTGATGGGGTTGCTGATGGAGGCAAGGGTATATCGTGCACGAGCATCTGCATTGGCCTTACCGCTCAAACGTTGACTGCCAGTTTAAAGTGGATTTCTTGTCGCATAACATCGTTAAAATACCTCAAAACTATTTTAGACTAAAATACACATTAATCTTCAGTAAATGAATAATTAATTATCCTTAACACTAATGAAATGTTAGTTTATACGTAGTTTCTTTTTATAACTTTTGTTACATCTTGGAAGTGTTTATGTAACATGTATAAAGGTGCCAGGGGAATCGGAATCTGTGTATATCAAACAAGCGACGGTTAGATTAGAATTCAAAACTTGCTTTAGTGTCTTTATGTTTTCCGTCTATAAAGTGGAAATATAACTCAAAATATCATACCTCTCAAACCAGAAGTGAACTTTATGCGAGGTATTTGGTCTTGTAAATGTTTGGTACTTTGGTAAAACCCTCATAAGTGATCATAAATATCTGATAACTTCTGATATATCCCCGGTTGGTGGTTATAAATGTTTGGAAATTGTGGGTAAACGTTTTGTGAATGTTTAGTTGATATACTGTATGACTAGCACTTATTGATATAAGCCTCATTAGTGTTGGTATATTACTTATTCGTATGCAAATGATGTGAGTCAGTCTATGACTTGTAACTGATAGTATACAGGTGGTAAGTGTTAATATATAACTGCAAATGATGGTATACAGCTAGTAAATATTATTGCAAAACTGGTAACTGACGGTATACAGCTGGTAAGTGTTATCGTAAAACTGGTAATTGATGGTATACGGTTGGTAAATGTTATTGTAAAACTGGTAATTGATGGTACACGGTTGGTAGATGTTATTGTAAAACTGGTAATTGATGGTATACGGTTGGTAGATGTTATTGTAAAACTGGTAATTGATGGTACACGGTTGGTAGATGTTATTGTAAAACTGGTAATTGATGGTATACGGTTGGTAGATGTTATTGTAAAACTGGTAATTGATTAAAAACTGCTGGCAAGTGCTATTATAAAACTGACAAATGGTGCTATGTGGCTGGTAAGTGTTTTTGTTTATTGTAAAACTGGTAATTGATTAAAAACTGCTGGCAAGTGCTATTATAAAACTGACAAATGGTGCTATGTGGCTGGTAAGCGTTATTGTTTATTGTAAAACTGGTAATTGATTAAAAACTGCTGGCAAGTGCTATTATAAAACTGACAAATGGTGCTATGTGGCTGGTAAGTGTTATTGTTTATTGTAAAACTGGTAATTGGTGGTATATGTGTGGTAGTTGTTACTATAAAATTTATAACTGATGATATACGACTGGTAAATGTTATTATAAAACTGGTAACTGATTGTATACAGTTGGTAAGTGTTATTGTAAAACTAGTAATTGATGGTATAAGACTTGAAGGTAATATTGTGAAATTGGTAATTGATTTTATACGGCTGTACGGCTGGTAAGTGTTACTATAAAACTAGTAACTGATGGGATATGGCTGGTAACTAATGGAATACAACTGGTGTTATTATAAAATTGTCAAATGATGGTATACAACTGGTAAGTGGTATTGTAAAAATAGTGATTGTATACTGCTGGCAAGTGTTACTATAAATCTGGTAACTGATTGTATATGACTGGTAAGTTTTGTTGTAAAACTGGTAATTTATGGTATACGGCTGGTAAGTATTATCATAAGACTAGTAACTCATTAAATACGATGTTTTTTATAAGACGGGCAAGTGATGACATACAACTGGTATTATTGTAAACTTGCCAATTAATGATATATGGCTGGTAAGTGTTATTGTAAAACTGGTAATTGGTGGATTATGGCTAGTAACAGTTATTGTAAAACTGGGTATTGATGGTATATGACTGATAAGTTACTGTAAAGCTGGTAACCTTCAGGATTCTTGTGTTGTGTTTTTGCCTTTGTGTGTGTAGCAAGTATCGGTATAATGATAGTGATCAGCTTCATATATGTTTGATAACATGTTTGTATCACTTGATGTTAATAAAAATGTCAAAAGAAATAAAAGTACATGGAATCACTGTCCTTAACTCTGCAAACCTGTCGGTTTCTTTAACATGTAGTCTATACTCCAACACAGTTGGAACGACTGTACAAATAAGAATATACCTGGTAAGTTATAAATTTTCATTACTTTATTAGCAATTGTTGTCATAGTCCGTTCACAGTTTACTTTCAGAATTGGTTAGATGTTTATGAACTGGAAACAAGATATTTTGAATATGTACTTAATGGACAGATTAAAGACTTATAAATCCCCAAACTATAACAAGTATACTAAAACTAAACTCCATACCCAAAATCTATTGAGGGGTGGGGGCTACTCAGATATAATGAAAACTGTTTACTTAATGCATGTATTTAATACTAAAAAAGCCGTAAGCCTAATATGGTACAGTGAAAAATATTGGCGCATACACTCCGCTATATACTAAGCAATACTGGCATGATGTACATGTAACATCCATATCCAAGAATTGTTACAAATCGTATTTGAATGTTTTGCTATATATAAACCATTACACAAAGGCTGAGTTACAAATACACGTATGTTGAGATGATATTTAACGATTCAGTTGCAGAATTTTAAAACCTATAATTATAATAAAACCATAAACACTCGTATTTTTAATATTTTTTTTGTGATTTCTCTTCCGAGAACTGTACTGAAATTCTGCGCCTATATAATCTTATATGTAATTCGCGATACTCTTTAAACGTGCTAGTCTTTTTTATGTGTGCTTTGTTATGATCATTTGCCATTTTAAACAACGGTATGTTTAGAAACTATTTCGAAGCAAGTTTTGTTGTTTTTTTAGAAGAAACTGCGTTCGGCATTAAAATGTTGATTGTTTTAGTGTCTATATAAGTTTATGAAATGGTCATTTCACCCATAAATCATTATCACTGGATATAAACAACAATAATATGCTGGATTGGAAAGGTGTTCCAAAAATCTGGTTGAAGTGCTACCGTTAATATTCCATTACGAAAATACGACCAGAAATTTTGTTACAGCTTTCTGGGATACTAACATTATATTTAAAAAATAATTCGGCTGTACTATAGTATAAACAAGTGATTTGGTGCTCTAAGTATATAATATCTTTTAGACTGGCTTTCGTTACACAAAAAAAGAAAAAAGAACGTGATATTGAGTTTGTGAATGTCAAAATTAAAAATATGTTTATAAACAAATCAGACCCATAAAGAGGTCCCGGCATGGCCAGGTGGTTAGGGCGCTCGACTCGCAATCTGAGGGTGGCGGGTTCGAATCCCCGTCACACCAAACATGCTCACCCTTTCAGCCGTGGGGGCGTTATAATGTGACGGTCAATCCCACTATTCGTTGGTAAAAGAATAGCCCAAGAGTTGGCGGTGGGTGGTGATGACTAGCTGCCTTCCCTCTAGTCTTACACTGCTAAAATTAGGGACGGCTAGCGCAGATAGCCCTCGTGTAGCTTTGCGCGAAATTCAAAACAAACAAACATAAAGAGGTATATTTGATAAATGGAAATGGGAATTAGAGTTCGACACATGAGAAAAAGGTCAGGTCAATGAACCCAAGAATTCCGGTATACCTTCCTTTATTTTGAACTACTGGCCAAAGGAGGGGCAGCCACTAGACCACGTCAGGCCTTACATATGCAATTGTCTTAATGTAAGTGAAGTGTTCAAAAAAGCTATTAGTCACTTGACAAGCATAAAGAATTCAAAAGCCTGATATTCATAAATATGGCTAATCGTGCTGTTAGATGTTTTAATCATTACCAAAGCAATGAATAAATAAAGAATTTTGTAAGAGTAGCTGTCCCTTTGTGACAGAAAATAAGCATTTTTAAAAGGCAAAAAATCTTCAAGACAATGATAAGAAAGTTATGGACATGTGAGATACTAGCGAAAGTGCTATAAGCGAAGAAGACACTCTCAGTTCCTGTTCTTAACTACCTACAACTCCTTGCTAGGTAGTACATTTTTTATTTGAGAAAACCAAAACAAATTCAAACTGGACATAAAAACTTTGGTTTTAAACGAAAACATTGTACTCAGTTCTGACATTGCGTCTCAAGTACGGCCATTTAAGCATAACAAGATCAAATATAAACTTAGCTGATGTTTTGTAGACTTTTTCAGGAAGAACCAGCTTCCTCCTGTAGATATAAACTAATAAAGCAAGTAGTTTCTGTTTATAATTTTTTCGACCCGTATAGTAATTTGTTTTGTGAATATCTTGAATGTAAAAATTTCATCGTGGATCGTTTTAATTTTGAAACAGTTTGTTGACATAAACTTTATACGCGCCATTGTCGTTCATTTTGCTTTGTTTATGGATCTCTAGTTTTCGATTGTTTTAAGTTAGGTAAAAATGCTATTTTTCAAGCATATTACAGGTTGTTAATTGCACTTTAACTTAATTATTTTTATATGCTAATATGGTGGCGTTTTGCTTCAGACGTGAGGCGTAGCGCTACAGACAACATTTTTACTCCCTACATACAATTCGACAGTGACAGACTGGTAGACTTATAAATAAGGAGAAATGTCAAAACGTTTCCGAGAAACATTCACAAAGTCGGACTTTTAAATGATGCAGATTCGAAGACGAGAGCTTTGAGTGTTATCCGTGAAAATTGAAAAACTCGCGTAATCTGGAGCAGTATCCTAATTCACATAATGAAAGTTATGATTACGAAAGAGGACCTTCTGACCCAAAAAAGCCATTTCGTTGAAGATATGCATATTTCTTAGCACCATTAACAAAATATTAAACAAGGATTTGAAGTTGATGAAGGCTCCATAAACCAAACATTCACAAGTTTCCAGCTGAAATCACAATAATCTCATCCCACCACATATCTGTCAAGTCTTTTCCCTCCCAGGTGCAACCCCCAATTATTATTTTTTTGTTTTGTTTTCATCTGCTTAAACGTGATCTTGAAAGCCGACGACCACTTAAAGTAAACGGTGTAGGGAAAATTTGTCAAAATGTGTGGTCTAAGGTTGACCTTGCAATCTTTCGCAGAAGCGTGTTACGTTAGGAATAGTGCGCAATTATTATCATCAGAATGAGCACGATCTACGACGAAAGATGAATTTCCAAGGACAGCACAGGATCTGAAACATCGTTTTTATAAAGTGCGCTTGATCTCATTATACCAGGCTAATATTACTATGGGTGCAGTTGTTTCCGTATCATATCATTCAATTAATTTTCCTCCTCTTCATGATAATTTTAGGTAAGATATGCCAAAACTGTACCGAATAAATATCTAGTCTTATATGAGAGGCACGTTAAGTCAGTATTATTGTAATTTAATAAGTTTACTCCACAATATTACTTTCTTTACTCCTTTTCTCTCTCTCTCACACACACACACATATAGATAGATATAAATATAAAGCCATGGACATAAATCTCAGAAACACAGAAAGACTTGTTATTTATTTGCTATTGTTTTATACTTCTGTTGTCTATACCATTCCAAACGGATTGATTTAGATCCATAAGCTTACACATCTTGATGTCTTAAGCATATGTGAAAATAACATTTTTCGATTAAAGCTTTGCCACCTTCAGGAAGGTTGAACAACATTCAGTTGTGAGGATGCTACCTTTAATGTGAAGTGTACAAGGAAGACATTGCTTCAGAGTTGTACGCTACAGATGCGCAAATCAGGACAGAAGAAAAATAAATCGACAAAAACTTAAAACTGTACAATGGACACATAAGACACGTTTCCTTGTATGTTTCAAAAATAAGTTGTTTCGGTCAGTTTTCTCAACAATAGATCGCATTGTCCGACAGATAAACTGTTTGTTTGTTCACACAATGGCTTAAATGGCCTGAATTGTAGATGAGAATGAAGACAAGCAGCCTGCCGTCTAAAGGGGCTATTATTAACAACTGTCCATTACTCTTATAGCATGCCCACAATGTGTTAAGCGTTTCATAAGGCCACGTCTCGAATCCGAGATCCTCAGTTCACAAATCCGACACTCTTATTACTCAGTTTCATATTCAGAACAATTGGCAGAAATACAAATATCAGATAACTTATAAACTGTTAAAAGTACTATACGTCACACTTATCCATCTACAGAAAATACTGTCACAAGTACTATACGTCACACTTATCCATCTACAGAAAATACTGTCACAAGTACAAAATGTCACACTACAAATAAATACGGGTATAAACTGCCATCACTGAAGAATAACAAGTCTGCTACTAAGATATCACAAGATAGTTGAATCAGAATACCATTATCTTTATAGTAATAGTAACTCCATTATCTTTATAGTAATAGTAACTTCATTATCTTGACTAGTGTAATTCCTAATTGCGTAACATATATATATATATATTGCTAATCTAGCAAACTTAAAGAACAAACACATGTTAGTTTGAAAGTTATAGTGTCACTCCAGTTACCTAAGTTGCTTTCCAGTTGATCAGTTTTCTTATTCTCCTGTTTAATATACAATTAGCAGAAACAGCAATTAACAGATCAAGTGAAGGATGCCGTTCGTAATCTGTCATGGAAGGTTGAGGTCAAATCTTTCTCTATGACAAACAACGATGTTTACAATGATTATTATGAAACTACAAGATGAAGTACAATAGCATATAGACACGAGTTACTATTACTATAAAGATAATGGAGTTACTTTTACTATAAAGATAATGAAGTTACTATTACTATAAGCTAATTGAGTTACTATTACTATAAGCTAATTGAGTTACTATTACTATAAAGATAATGGAGTTACTATTATTATAAAGATAATGGAGTTACTATTACTATAAAGATAATGGAGTTACTATTACTATAGGATAATGGAGTTACTATTACTATAAGCTAATTGAGTTACTATTACTATAAAGATAATGGAGTTACTATTATTATAAAGATAATGGAGTTACTATTACTATAAAGATAATGGAGTTACTATTACTATAAAGATAATGGAGTTACTTTTACTATAAAGATAATGGAGTTAATATTACTATAAAGTTAATGGAGTTACTATTACTATAAGCTAATTGAGTTACTATTACTATAAAGGTAATGGAGTTACTATTACTATAAAGATAATGGAGTTGCTATTACTATAAGCTAATTGAGTTACTATTACTATAAGATAATGGAATTACTATTACTATCAGATAATGGAGTTACTATTACTATAAGATAATGGAGTTATTATTACTATCAGATAATGGAGTTACTATTACTATCAGATAATGGAGTTACTATTACTATCAGATAATGGAGTTACTATTACTATAAGATAATGGAGTTACTATTACTATCAGATAATGGAGCTACTATTACTATAATATAAATCTTTTTGAAATCAAAATGTTAGTGTTTTTTGTTGTTTTTCTTAAGTTTTAATTGAACCATAAAAACATTGGAAATATGTTTTAAAGTAATTCTAGAGAGGTTGCTCAAAAAACATCAAATATTATATTATTTTTTTAAATGTTCATAAAATTTTAAATACGTTTCGTGTTTGGTAGGAAAATAACGTTGATTGTCAGTAAACATTAAAATTAGATGTTTGTTTAAAAATTCATTATCTGAATTCAAATATGGAACTGTATATAATGTGTATATTAAATAACTGTTTAATTAAAGGATTCTTAAGTTTACATTTTTTGTGGACACTAAATTAAACCTACAAGAGCGGAAAAACAGATAACTTGATTTTTATCAATAATTTATTTACAAAGTAAACGCGTTTACGTATCAAATAAACACACATACAAAATAAATTGCGTCTCACGTCTGTAATCATATATTCTTATGAAGTGAGTGTGTTTTAATGCGACAATTAGCTCCTGAAGATTTGTGACTGTTGAAAGTTCATTGTAGTTTACCTACTATTAACTAGATTGTAGGGAAACGGAACATCTGTAGTATAAAAACCCTTTCCCGTGTTCTCGAGGCTCTAACTATGTTAGGTTTAGCAGACTAGCCTCGGGCTCATTAATCCCAAACCCCAGGATGTATCATTAATATCAAGCTTAAATTGTTATACACAGGAAATTAGCTTTGTTAATTTATTGTTGTCTTTTATATATTTGAAAGTATAAAACTCTCATATATAAAAGTATAAATATATTGAAGTAACAAACGTAATTTAAGTAATGAAGACGGAACAACAATAAAACACAATTTTCACATCGGTACCAATCGTTTTAGCTGCATAAACAAACTTATCACAAATTAAGTTGTTGTTTTAAATAACTAACATCAGGTCTCATTAAACTGTATTTTTTAATGTATTTTTTTTCCGTATTAACTCGAAAATTTCGTACGTTTTGAAATATTTTACTTAGCTCATATCATTCCGCAATTTCACCCCCTCTCCTCACATTTCTATTCAAACATTATAATTAGCATCAGAAACCAGATGGTCTGGAAAAAAATCTTCACGGGAGTTAATTTTCCGAAACTTTTATTTATTTTTATTTGATCTGGCTTGAGCCGCATGACTGTAATTAATGGATACGAAGACACCCGAAACGGTAGAATAGTCTGGTTTTAAATGACGCAATTAATTCTATGGAATTATATATGTTTTTGTTTTGTTTCTTAATAAGTCTATTTTAAGCTTTCATATAAGGGTATAAAGCTGTAAGATTTATAGTTCTTTGTTTGTATAAATGTATACTTTTGTTTGACGCACGATTGTTTCGCGTTTGCTTTACTGTAAGCTCGTTTAACAAGATGATTGAAGCTTATTAGTTACCTTCAGATAAATCCTGTTAAGTAGATTGTTAGCTTTACTAAGCTGCCATTGTACTCAAGGCGAAAACATGCACACAACACATTTGATCTTGAACTCACCTGAAGAGGGCCTGTCCGAGTATCTAGTGCAGAAAACCCACGCTGGCCAGGGCGAACAAGGCTTATGTGATGGCGAGGTACCAGCTTTATCCGGGTTGTTTTCGGCGGCAGACTTTCCGCTGGCATTTTTGTGCTTGGTTGCACCATGTACGGCAGGAACCTTCTGTTTGGGTGTTTTGGAGTTCTTTATCGGGCTTTTCCGCCGTTCATTTGCAGCCTTCCCGAAGTCTGGAGATAAGATATTTTCAATAGAAAATTTCAGCGACCTCGCAGTCCCGGCGGACGGGATCAGAACCTGGCTATGGTTCGAGAAAGTAATCTGATTTCGACTGTTTTTCTGCTCGTTCTCGCCCGAGATTTTTCTCAGCTTATCTGGCTCGCGACTGTTAGCCATTTCGTGGGAATTGCCAGTGTCCAGTGCCATATATATATATACCACACTGCTTCTCAAGAGTTAAAACGTTTCCTACCCCGAGTCAGTGCGTTCCAATCACAGTTTACAGAAGTACCGGCATAATCTTAAAAATTGCCGCTACTCTTATCGACTCACAGCCGAGAAGATACTCAAGAACAACAACTCGGTCGCTAGAGGAGAACCACAGAATCGGTTCACACACGTCCTGTAATTGTTAAAGTGTCACATATGGCCTCAGGGTCCGATCTGTTGGTCAGTGTGCTCTGAAGAATTCTTTAAAATGACGACTGCTTTTTATATACATCCCAACAAAATCAAAGAACCACAGTAAACTAAAATTAGAACTCGAAGCAAAACGCTGCTATCGCTCTTTGGAGACCGCCCTTGATATCGAAGGCCATGTGACGTTAGCCAATCAACGTTTAAATAACACACACCTTTCTACCGGTCACATCTGGTGTTGGCTGTCGTTATTAAAATATCCGTCAGTAGGCGTAATCATGTTCTCAACGGAGAACTGTCACGAGCAACGTTTTAATTGTGTGTCTGACAATCTGAAATTCTATGTATAAAGCGTACATCGGTATGCTAACAAAAGTGACTGTTACACGCAAAACAACCACAGTTATGAAGAGTTCTGCGTCTGTATTTAACTCCCTTCTCTGTAATCACACTCCCATTAAAAATATAACGGATTAATTCTGATATATACATATATGTTGTATCCTTCTTATTCAGATTCTTAGATATGTATTCGTAACTTCTGTTTATGGTTTACGGTTTCAATGTTCATTTAGTTCGAACAATGACTCATTTAGTTTTCGATTGAAAGTTTATGGGTTGTACGTAGCAGTACATACATGTACACTGCATCTTAAGCACTACATCTTTCAAAATATTGTTAATTTGTTATTGTGATACAGTGTGACTAGCGCATAGTAACAATAAACGAATGAATACTTTACTCATGTTTTTTTACAAACTTAATGAAGGAACATACAAGAGTTTATTCTTCAAGTAATCGCCATTTTGTTAGACAATGCCATTCAATTTAATTTCGAATCACTTTTCGATCAGTGATAACTTTAATGGACAAATAAGTCAAGTAGAACGTCCTACTTGTAAGAACCTTAATTATCTATTGTTTTTGTTAGTGTTTATTGATTAAAACATCGTTAGAGTACATATAATAAAACTAAATATGTTGTCGAATAAATCATTTATTTTATCGTGTAAATCAAAAACAGATCACGCCGTATTGTAAAATATTTTCTTTGTTCTTTTAGTTGCACATAAAATTTCGTACGATTTCTTCAACCATTGCCACATGATTGACCATACATAATGATCACATCGATAACTTCTCATCCTTATTTCTGAGGGAAAATACTCAAATAAGAAAAAAAAAACAGAAGCATTTCGATAATTTTTATATTATAATATTTACAAAATTATTCTGAGAAAAAAAAGTGATACGTTAAGTCAGAATTTATTATTACTAAGAGTTCTTTCTTACATTTAAAGTGCAAAAATAACCTTGAATAAAAAAAGCACGCCATTTATCGTGTAAAAAGTCTGCATGTACCTGAGTAAGGTATATATATGATTTACTTATAAAGAATGATTGTAAGAAACTGTCATAGTATATAATGGTCAGGTCAAATTGCATAATTGTTTTTTTTTACTGGAAAGACTGCTGACAGCTTTGGGCACTTGGGTGGTGATCAGACAGGCGGTTACGGTGGAGTCTATAACTCCGCCACGTTCTTATGTGTTGCTCCCAATTAGATATAATTGAAGAACTGTTACCTTAATCGTTGATGTAATTGGATTATTCACTAAAATTATTAATTTCTACATAGTATATTTTAACTTTCAATGTTTTGGTGCGAATATTAATCATTCTTTAATTGGAAAGATATATTAAAAGTGAGATAACTACAAATTCATGGGGAAACATAATTTTCTGCGGTATCACATTAATGCAGTAAGCTTGCTTAATATTCGATCATAAGTTTGATTATACAACATATTTACTGCGCCTCCTAGTGGGTGACATATATTCTGCAAATTTCATGTGACCTTATAACAACTTGGAATTAATTGGTTGTTTCTTCGTTATATATGGTTTGAGTGTGAACCACTAAACTTATTACGTGTTGTGTCTAATAAAAACTAATATTATTCCATAAAGAAACATTTGTTTTCATCCAGTAAATTAAAATATTGTGATATGCAACAGAAATATGAAAAATGAAATGGGTTTTTTGGACGACGTTTCGGCCCTACGAAGAACTGCTCTAGCAATTCAAAACGTCCCAAAAACCTTCCTAGACAAATATATTCCATTAAGAATGCCCACCAAGTATACTCTCCTCTGACTGACACTTTCTCTTTCTTGTTTTTGTTTCTCATATATCATACTAACTGAGAACCTAATAAATGGATGTCTCTAAATCAGAAAATTAAGAAATTTCGTATTGAAAAACTAGAAAAAAGACGATGTCTTCTAGGCGAACATAAAAAAAGTATAGATTTACCTTTTTCAAATTATTTATTCGGAAATCGCAGTTGCCATGTTTTAAAAAGTGTTGTATAACCATGGAATTAAAAAAACAAATAAAGACAACGCTGGAATACTTTAGGTAACGCTTACTTACTTACTTCATGTTTTAAAATAGCTGTATAACCATCGATTAAAAACGAAAAAAAGTACGCTGAAATGCTTGTTTTATACTTTAAAAGATCTGTATGACATCGAATTAAAACAAACAAAAATTACGTTGGAATGCTTTATGTAACGCTTACTTACCTCATATTTAAAAAGAGCTGTATAACCATCAACTTAAAAAACGAATAGGAATTACGCTGAAGTGTTTTAGGTTACGCTTACTTACTGCATATTTTAAAAGAGCTGTATAACCATCGAATAAAAAAACAAACAAGAATTATGCAGGAATGCTTTAGGTAACGATTTGCTTAAAATAATAATGTCCTATGTAAATGCGTATTTCCCTTAAAGGAATGGTGTCCTATATAAATGAGTATTTCCCTTAAAGGAATGATGTCCTATATAAATGAGTATTTCCCTTAAAGGAATGATGTCCTATATAAATGAGTATTTCCCTTAAAGGAATGGTGTCCTATATAAATGGGTATTTCCCTTAAAGGAATGATGTCCTATATAAATGAGTATTTCCCTTAAAGGAATGATGTCCTATATAAATGAGTATTTCCCTTTTCTTACATACAATTATTAATAGTTTATTTTGTTACATTCATGTATTTCGATTTGTTATATTGGCAATTTTGTTTTTCACTAAATATAAATTTTGGAACTGTTAGGAAGCATGGAGATAATAAAATGAAATGTATTTAAGACTATGTGGAAAATTTAATTTTTTCGTAACAAATAATATATTTATTATACATATATATCTCAAACATCAGTCAAATATATTGATCTAGGTAAGTAATACAAGATTTTGAATTTTGTATATACTGCATATGATATTGGTTTCTAACATGATATCTAACAAAGAAAAGTCTCATAAATTTCCGAAGCTCTTTTGGTCCAAAAGTTGTTTCCTCCCACGTCATTTGAAGATGACGTCATGAAAATGAAATCATCTTTTGTGGTGCTTTTATCCTGTGAGAGTGTTCTTGCATTGTGTGACATAACTGAGTCCTGTGTTGTATAGTTCTCCATATTATGTATAACAGATCTGGTCTCCTAGCTGTTTGAACGCATTAAACTGCCTGTACTACAAATGATGATATGCTGTAACTTTGTCTGAAGAATTCCTCAATCTCCACCCTAAACACATTAACTAAGTACACGGCTTGTTCTGCAACTGAAGATATGTTTTAAGTTTGATATGAAGAATTCCTCAATCTCCACCCTAAACACATTAACTAAATACTCGGCCTGTTCTGCAACTGAAGATATGTTTTAAGTTTGATCTGAAGAATTCCCCAATCTCCACCCAAGACACATTAACTAAGTACACGGCCTGTTCTGCAACTTAAGGTATGCTTTAACTTGATCTGAAGAATACCTGAAATATCCACCCAAAACACATTAACGAGGTACACGGCCTGTGCTGCAACTGAAGATATGCTTCAACTTTGGTGTAAAGAATTCCTGCTTCTCCACTCAAAACACATACGATAACCTCCCTAGTATTATCAATCAGATGTTGTAAAATACGATTATTTCCTAATATTAACAATCAGATGTTGTAAAATACGATTATTTCCCAATATTAACAATCAGATGTTGTAAAATACGATTATTTCCCATTATTAACAATCAGATGGTGTAAAATACGATTATTTCCTAATATTAACAATCAGATATTGAAAAATACGATTATTTCCCAATATTAACAATCAGATGTTGTAAAATACGATTATTTCCTAATATTAACAATCAGATATTGAAAAATACAATTATTTCCCAATATTAACAATCAGATGTTGTAAA
>NW_013667790.1:56351-60412 GCF_000517525.1 Limulus polyphemus
TTTCCTAATATTAACAATCAGATGTTGTAAAATACGATTATTTCCTAATATTAACAATCAGATGTTGTAAAATACGATTATATCCTAATATTAACAATCATATGTTGTAAAATACGATTATTTCCCATTATTAACAATCAGATGTTGTAAAATACGATTATTTCCCATTATTAACAATCAGATGTTGTAAAATACGATTATATCCTAATATTAACAATCATATGTTGTAAAATACGATTATTTCCTAATATTAACAATCAGATGTTGTAAAATACGATTATTTCCCATTATTAACAATCAGATGGTGTAAAATACGATTATTTCATAATATTAACAATGAGATATTGTAAAATACAATTATTTTCGTTGTATTAACAGCTAGATATTTCAAGATACAATAACTTTCCTTATACCAATAATCAGATGATTTGAAAACTTTTCTTTTTTGGGTTACTTATTAGTGTGTTTTTTTTTGGGGGGGGAGCTTCTTTAATTATGCATCTTTTTAGTTTTAGTTTGTGGTAAAAATTTTGTTTGTACTTAAATCAAACAGCATTTGCAACTCGTGCATGCTCATTTACTGTAAGAAAGCTTGTGAAGAACATTAACAATAGAACTCATGAAGTTGAATTACAGACAATTTCATGAACTTCATTGATGAAAACTAACTGCAGACCAATTGATGAAATTCATTTTCAGCAGATAACACCAATTTTAATTGCAGACGAGCTCGCGAACACCACTACAGGAAAGCTCGTGATCCTCACTGCTGGAAAGCTTGTTTGTTTGTTCGAAGTTAAGCACAAAGCTACAGAATGTGCTCTGCCCACCACGGGTATCGAAACCCGGTTTATAGCGTTGTAAGTCCGCAGACATACCACTGTGCCACTGGGGGACTCAGGAAATCTCGACGAAAGCAATATTCACAGAAGGGATTTCCTTTTAGCGATTTTTATTCCAGACACGTGGCCAAACATTCTAATAACGATAAACAGTTGAATCGTCAAGCTAGATTATATTTCATTACCACTCATTACTCTACCATTTTTATTGTTAGACTGTGTTTTTTTTTAATAGTAAAGAATCTAATATCCCGTCTTACATTTATAAGTGCAGTCCTACAGTTTATAATAATGCAAACAATTTACTTTATTCGGAAACGGGAATAGTTTACAGTTTCATTATGCCAAAACATTTTCACGTTAACAGTGTGAGCAGTTGCCTCAGTCCTAGTGAACACTATTATAACAAACTGTGATTTACCATTGTTTCCTACTTAGTGCACAGTATGAAAACAAGTTATGAATTACCGCCTGTTTTCGACCTATTGCACAATATAAGACACAACTTTCTTATTGACACTTTTCACTAGAATTGTTAAACTACACTCCGTAAAATGCATAAGAGCCTTATTAACTCCCTTCACTAAAGTTGTGAAGCAACAGTCTGTAAAGTGCATAACTGTCTTATTAACGTCGTTCACTACAGTTGTTAAACTACACTTCACAAAACAGATAACTATTATTAACACCCTTCACTAAAGTTGTGAAGCAACAGTCTGTAAAGTGCATAACTGTCTTATTAACGTCGTTCACTACAGTTGTTAAACTACACTTCGCAAAACAGATAACTGTATTATTAACTCCCTTCACTAAAGTTGTGAAGCAACAGTCTGTAAGGTGCATGACTGTCTTATTAACGTCGTTCACTACAGTTGTTAAACTACACTTCACAAAACAGATAACTGTATTATTAACTCCCTTCACTAAAGTTGTGAAGCAACAGTCTGTAAAGTGTATAACTGTCTTATTAACGCCGTTCAGTACAGTTGCGAAACAACAGTCTGTAAAATGCACAACTGTGTTATTAATGTTGTTTGTTTACTACAGTTGTTAAACTTCACTCCGTAACACACATAACAATTTTATCAAAGTTGTTAAATTATACTCTATAATATGCATAACTATTTATTAACACTCTTCATTAAACTTGTTAAACAACACTCCATAATATACATAACTGTCGTATTAACATTGTTCACTAAAGTTGTTAACGATACTCCGTGAGATGCATTTCTGTCTTAGTAAAGTTTTTAAAGTTGTTAAACAATACTCTGTAACAAATATCGCTGTCTTTCTTATAATGTTCACAAAGCTCTTAAATTGGCATTTTAATAAGTAAAAAACGAGTTGAACTTCCAAATCATGTTTCATTTCATTAACGTGTCATCTTGTTGGTTGTTTTGTTGTAAGATGCTCTGCCCAGAAAAGAGGTGAATTCAAACCTTGGCGAAATAAGAAGTTTTATGGGACTGAAGCTGTTTTCACTTGTAGAAAGAGTTATTTACTCCAGTGTTCTTTATATTACATGAAGACTAATGTGAGGTTTTAATCTATAAAAATGTAGGCTGAGTGGTAAGAAATATCTGTTTCTTTTGTGTGTGTGATCTTAGGTAACCTAATGGTTAGCGTGTTAGGCTGCAGATCGAAGAGCCCAGATTTCGAAACGTGACATCGATTACTGTGATCGAATTAAGAACGTGGCAATCAACCCCATTATTTGGTTCGAATAGACAAACACGGCGCTTATGGCGGCAGGTGTCACTGACTGACTGCTTTCCTTCTTGTCATACTTCAAAATTATTGACGACTTACCTAAAATCTAGAGATCTTTGACCTTGACATTTTGGCCGAAAGTGCATGATGTGTCGTGGATTATGAAAATCTCCATCCTCCATTTCTATGCATGGCACCTTTGGCCTAAAGAAGTCTGAAATGTCTTTAGCTGAATAGTTGACGACCAAATAAAAAAATTTTCCTCCATGCTGTTGTCGACTGTTTTTGAAAGTCATTTGTCTACGCAAGTAATAATTTGATAATATTTGATAGACATGTTGATGACATGCAAGTCTCGTTGATTAACACGAAGATATATATTGACGTATAAGTTCAACCTCACCAGAAATAAAAATAAACTCATATACTCCTATTCAACGTGAATCGAAAACAAAAGAATCATATTGAATCTTAAAGATATAATAACATTACTGTCAAATAGATAAATTGAATACCTTCAATGATAAAAAAGGAGATCGAATTCCGGTCGTGTTCGTTTTCGATAGTCGCTTCTTTAAAACTTCTTTTGTTCTTTTATCATGTTCCACGATCGTTTGTTTAGCCTCATGAGCTATGTAAGCACACTTTTTAAACCATGTATGCACCGAAGTACTTGTGAGTCCACGACTTCGTTGCATAACACGGTCGCTAAAACAAGTGCCACTGCAAAGTAAACAAACAAATACTACCCCTGTTGCAATTAATACCAGAGTTTTCTATGTATGTTACTAGGACTATGAATTCACCCACTGTTTTCTGTCAGCTCTTTACACATGTTACTGTAAGGGGTAAAAATATAAAATCACTTGATATGATGCAGTATATAGACCCCACGAGTAGTGAGCGATATAACCAAAAATCTGAAAAATCATAGTTAAATAAACGGTATAATATATGTTTCTCACTGAATACATAAAATTATCGGTATGAACTAAAAACTAGTTGGATATTTTTTGATTCAAAAACACAAAAATGAAAAACTTGCTTTAAGAGAAAGTGTACATGTAGATAGTTTAAACGTAAAACTACAGACAATTAAAATACGTCAGCAACTTTTCCAATATTTACTACATCTACATGTATTAGTTTGTTTGTTTCTGAATTTCGCGCAAAGGTACACGAGGGCTATCTGCGCTAGCCGTCCCTAATTTAGCAGTGTAAGACTAGAGGGAAGGCAGCTAGTCATCACCACCCACCACAACTCTAGAGCTACTCTTTTACCAACGAATAGTGGGATTGACCGTCACATTATAACGTCTTTCATCACTGATGACGATTCTGTCCAAAAATGGTTCACGCGCATTACGCGCCAGAAGAAGCAACATTCACACGTTGAAAATGATGATCATCGGAGAGTTCGTGAGGCACCCAAAAGCCTTCTTTATGGAGTTTTCCCATATTCCTTAAATGATTACGAACTGTTTTATGAGAGACATGCAATTTCAG
>NW_013667790.1:61353-68414 GCF_000517525.1 Limulus polyphemus
ACTTTCTGTGGATGGAATCCAGGTTTTGGGGTCGGAAGTGGTTTTTGTCTAAGACTGAGCCATTGTTTTTGGCATTTAATATATGAATAGAGAATTCATTTTTCATCACCGGTGACAATTTTGTCCAAAAATGGTTCACTTGTATTACATGCCAGAAGAGACCAAGTAACTTTCACACATTAGAAACGATGATCATCAAAAAGTTCGTGAGCCACTCAAACACATTCTTTATGGAGTTTGCCCATATTCCTTAGATGTTTACGTATTGTTTTATGAGAGACATGCAATTTCAGGGCCATTTCACGAGTGTGTTGCCTTAGGGTTAGACTCAACAAGCGTCTTCAGAGCATCAATATCAATTCCAACATGTCGGCCCCTGCCATCACAGTTTTTAAGGCTAAAGCCACCTGAACAAAATTTGCTGAACCATCATTGACACTTATGAACGTTCAAAAATTTCCATAAACTTTTTTGATATTCTTTGTGGCTACAGAGACGTTGTTTCCCTTCTTGTATTCAAACAGCATTATATGCCGAATGTGTGTCTCGTCGTGTGACATCACTATAAGGTATTATAGTATACTAAACTTTACACATTATATAGGCTACACTAACGTGACGTTTAGGTGGTTCCTTTAACTATTATACGTGATGTACATTTTTTGGGGGATCGTTAATGAAAGTGTTCCAAAACGCGACATTAATTTCTTGACGACCTAATATATATATAAGAAAAAGGGTAGCATTCTGTTGTATGAATGTTGTCGTTGGGAGTATAATAGGAATATTGTAGTTGTGTATCTATAGAAGGAATACTGTAGCACTTCTAGTAAGAATGTGCTTACAGTAGGAATAATGTAGTTGTGTTACTTGTATATCTATAGCAGAAACACTGTAACATTGTGGCGTGAGACTGTTGTGGTTGTGAGTGTAATAGGAATATTGTATCTGTGTATTTATAGTAGTAACGCTGTAGCATTGTGTAGTAAGAATCCCGTGGCTGTGAGTATAATAGGAATATTGTATCTGTGTATTTATAGTAGTAACGCTGTAGCATTGTGTAGTAAGAATCCCGTGGCTGTGAGTATAATAGGAATATTGTAGCTTTGTGTAGAAATAATGTTGTGGGTGTGTGTACAATATTAATAAAAATATTGTAGTTGTGTAGCTATGGTAAGAAAAATGCAATCGTAAATGTGATAAAAATGTTATACCCATATGTATTAGAAAGTTTGTAACTGTATGGAATAGGAAATTTACATTGTTTTGTATACAGTAGGAAACTGTAGCCATAGGTAGTATGAAGTTTGTAACCATATGTATTAGAAAGTTTGTAACTGTATGGAATAGGAAATTTACATTGTTATGTATACAGTAGGAAACTGTAGCCATAGGTAGTATGAAGTTTGTAACCATATGAAACACGAAGTTTGTAATTGTACGTGATAGGAAAGTTGTAGCGTGTGTGTATACAGTAAAGAGCCCTCCAGTGGCATAACGGGATGTCTGCGGACTTACAACGCTAGAATCCGGGTTTCGATACCCGTGGTGAGCAGAGCACAGATAGCCCACTGTGTATCTTTGTGCTTAATTACAAACAAACAAACAATACAGTAAAGGTTACAAGGGGTTTCATAAAAGTAAGATTTATCTTAAAGTTTTTGAGACATTGATTTTCTATAGTTTAGAAATCACATTGTTCTGTGAAATTGTTATATATATATCTCAAAGTGTTAGAAACGTTCATTTTTCAAATAGAGAGCAAGCTAATCAACGGCATGATAGTCATGATTTCCTCACAATAAATTTTCACCCATTTCGGTGCTTGTTTGTACTTAATCCATATTTAGGCTGATAAAAAAAACACTAATTCCTCTTAGTACGATTTATCCACACTACTTCGAAAGCACTGAGAAGTAAAAGTCTTAAAGCACAGTTAAGTACGATTCTATAAACCTAATATATTCAGTATAATTTCCCTGATCGTGAATGAACTGGGTAACTTAAATATATATATATATGTTTACAAACTAGCCCAACTTATAATGATAACAAGAAGTCTCCTTTATTGACGTTTAACTGATGCTAACTAAGTTCGATCACTGATTTTTCAGTTACTATTAATGTTTATGTTCCACACATATAAATCTGTTTCTTGTATATAATGGCATCTTTTATGTGTTCTCTGAAAATTGTTTTAGTGTCCCCCCTCTCTCTCTCTCTTCTAGATAACCTACTTTAACTTGTAAACGTAATATTTAAAATTACTACATAAACGCACATAACTGTTATTTCACCGAGGTCGTATTTTAATCATACCCACTGCAAAAATTAATTTCCCATATTTATTCCTTGGCTGACCGGGTGTGATCCACTGATTAGCGTGCCGGACTGTAAATCTCAGGGTCCATGGTTCGTGTCCCGTTGCCGCATAAACTCGCGCCGCACTTTGGGGACTGGGTACGTTTCAAATGTGATTATCAATTCCACTACTCGATTAGAGTATCCCACGAGTTGACGGTGTGTACTGTTGATTAATTGACTTCCCTCTAGTCTATCAGCTCAAAACTAGCGCAGATATCCCGTGTGTAGCTTTGTATTAATACACGAAAGAAACAAACGCAATGTATTTCTAAACACATTTTTGTGTTCGTGCAAAAATTAAAGAATGAAATATCAAATATACTTTTTGAACTGATTAATCATGGGCAAATCGATGTTCAATATATCTAAGTGGCACTAGATGATATAACTGCTTACAATGTAAACAAAAAAACTGCTTGATTTTACATTTTACTTAGAAAACTGAACATTGTTGAATACAATAAATTGAGTAAGACTAAACTATAAAATATTAAAGACAGAGAAAATTATACATTATCAAAATAATAAGAATGCTTTCATTTTTATAAGTGATCTTAACATTTATATTTATATACATTTATACAAGAAAACTTTAATCCTTTCCTTTTACCAAACTGTTCTTTATTTACAAAACTCTTTATTGAATCGGTTTCATGGTACAAAAACAATAAAAACCAGAAAACAACTAAACACTTTTTTGTTGTAATGTAATAAGTTTAAGTTTCAAATTTATATAAAGAATAGAAATTTAGTTTTTCAATTTTAATTTTAATTAAAAAAGAGCATTTCAATGAACATTAAAATTAAAATATCTTTAATATGCTATATATATTACAATTTATCCCGGACGATCCTCCAATTTATTACGCAACGTATTATAATTTCGAATTAGCCTGAAACTAAGTTAAATGGTAATTTATATTTATAAATTAAATAAATGTTAATATATATCCAATTTATGATACCTGCCAACAACATTGATACACACAGTTTTTTTAATACAAATATATTTTAATATACAAACAATAACACAATTTACAATAACGGTTATTGCAAATAATGATCTCTGTACAAAAGTTTTACAAACTTACAAACAATATGTAATCTTCTATCTGGTCTGGTTTCCTTGATATCTTATCGAGGGTTCACGATGAGCGAATTAATTTTGAGTTGATGTAGGTGCAATTCACTTAACAGGGAGCTAGCTAGCTCTGTATTATTCGTCCTTCGCCGACCACGCGCCGAGTTATCCACCGTCGAAGTTATATAATGTTTTTGTAAAGATACTAATGTTCGATGTGAATCCACTGAAGTTAAATGGTTTATAATATTCGAAATCTATAAACGCTCCTGGTCAAATATCTGAAGTTCCCCAGGAATAATCGTTATAAAAATCACAGTTATAGCTTCCGAAGTTTATAATACACGAACTATAGCGCGTCGCGTTGATTATATTTATAGGAGTGCGGAGAGTTCATCGAAATTTCAGCTTACGCAACAATATAAACGATACACCAGTGTTTACGTACACACATATATTGTTGATTCTTACACTCGAGAATTTTCTACAATTTTAGTGAATAGGCAGAAATTTTGTAATACAGATTTAACAGTATAAGTTATGTACATTTCTACAAATAAATTTAACTTAAACAAACACCAATATTAAAATAGATATAGGATAGTAAATCTGTCACAAACATTAATGGTAAAATTACTATAATACAGTTCACAAGTTCCATAGGTTACTGATATTATTTGAGCTTTGTATCAAGTTTTTTCCCCTTTTAGAATTGTAATGGAAAAGAAAAAGTTTTATTCATTGAAAATTATTTTATTGACCATTTTAACGTTTGTTTAAATTTCAGTTGAAAGCCGTAAGGAGGCAAAATGTTTAATAAATCAGAGTTAAAAGAGTTTGGCGTGTATTATACATATACCTTAGTATAGTGTGAATAACTCCAAAGAAACATTAAAATTATTCAAGAAAAAGTAAGAAAAGCATTATTCAAACATTATATCTGTAGTCTGAGGAATTTTAGTATTATGTTATAATAATTTTGTCGCTAACGTTAAAAATACTTTAATGTTGATGTTAATTCAAAGACTCTCTTTTTAACTAGGTTTTGATTTTAAATGCTAGTAATGATAATTTTTGTAGTAACCTGAGTTTTTTAATTAAGAATGTAAATTGAAAAAACAAAATTTTAATATCTTTTTATAAATTTTAAAATTAAATTTATTACTTTTTAAATAAATGTTTAGCTGTTTTTATTATTTTTTATACCGTGGTGTTGCTACGAAACCGGTTAAATAAAGACTTTGGTAAAAAAAAAAAGAATTAAAGTTTTCTTATGCATATTCATCTTGAAATGAAACCAAAACATCAATAAAGTTCACCTATGGGTACAAATAAAAAAAAAACACTGGAATATCCTTTTCTTTTATTAACTTCTTCTGCCGGTTTCGTGACTTCAAAGGTCACTCTTCAGGAAATAGTTTTACTGAAAATTATTTTGTTCACGGTTTCCCAATTCCTCATATACATATGACTTACAAAAGACATACTGTTGTATGTTAAACAACATTTTCATAAGCAAAAGAAGCTTCAATAAGTAATTAACATGTTAAACTACAAATTTAAAATCTTTGGATAGTACTAACACAACGCTAAACACTCATCAATAAATGAATCTCACTGTTTTGTTCATTGCGTTTCAGTTTAAGTCTATTGACCAACAAACTTTCCTGTATACGCAGTTCTCGTTCACTGTTGATTTAAGCGAGAATTTTAAATTGTCCCCTAATTATATACATTCATCCAGCGCATATTTCTTAACACTTGAAAATCACGTGGATCTTAAATTTGTATGTTCTCATATGCGAGCTGTTAACCACCTAGTAGTGGATTCAATAAAACTTAAAATATTATATTCATATACCACATTGGAGTGTATTGATATATTCAACCTGAACGGTAATTTATGTGTATATGTGCTACACAGCACCTTTAAGATTTAGGTATAGTCACCCATAAGTTTAAACTATACAAAGGGTAGAGAACCAGTCAGCAGTCCTGTCCACATAATGGCTTGTTTTTTCCAACTTCGAACCAAAAAAGGGAACTGATTTTTCCCCTTACAATGCACCCAGATCTTCTCAGGAGTTAAGTGTGGTCAGGGCCACTTCTATCTTTTGAGGCCCCTGGCTATAATAATAATAATAAATAATGACACATGAAAACTAAATAAGCCAATCATTAGCCCAAAAGAAAAGTGAAACATAATTTAAATATTTAATTTGCATACATAATTTGCAGCTCTAAGCTGAGAGTGTGTGTGTCACATTTTGGTCTGATTGGGAAGCACATAAAAACAAGTCGCGAAACTTAACAAATGCAAAACAAACAAACAAAAACAATGAATTGTTTTCTAAGTACTACCATTATATTGTTATTACAATCAATAACAACAACAATGAAGTGTTTTCTAAGTACTACCATTATATTGTTATTACAATTAATAACAGCTACAATGAAGTGTTTTCTAAGTACTACCACTATATTGTTATTACAATTAATAACAGCAACAGTGAAGTGTTTTCTAAGTACTACCACTATATTGTTATTACAATTAATAAAAACAACAATGAAGTGTTTTCTAAGTACTACCACTATATTGTTATTACAATTAATAACAGCAACAATGAAGTGTTTTCTAAGTACTCCCACTATATTGTTATTACAATTAATAACAGCAACAATGAAGTGTTTTCTAAGTACTACCACTGTAGTGTTATTACAATTAATAACAGCAGCAATGAAGTGTTTTCTAAGTACTCCCACTATATTGCTATTACAATTAATAACAGCAACAGTGAAATGTTTTCTAAGGACCACCAATATATTTTTATTAAAAGTTTTAGCATACTGTAGTACAGTGTATTAATGTTTGCCAAGTTTGAATGCCAACTTCACCATCTCTCCTCAAGCAGTAAAGTAATAGACTTTTATAAACAAGTCAGTTAAGCTCGTCCTTAACACAAATTAAATAAGTATATCTATTCCCTGTTTATATAAAAAAGACGATCCAAATCGCAATTTTAGCCTTAAATTATCTCTATAACGCGACTGAACGTTTGTGTTATATCAGAAGTATTTTTACCTTACCATATTTTTATGAAACACTATCTGGAGTATTTATTTTGTTTGTAGTTGTGCACAAAGCTACACAATTGCCTATCTGTGCTCTGCCCACCACGGGTATCGAAACCCGGTTTCTAGCGTTGAAAGTCCGCAGACATACCGCTTAGCCACTGGGGGGCCTATCTGGAGTGCCCGTCAGTTTGACAGGTGAAAAAAACTCGTGTTTTTAACGTAATAAACATTAAAAGTGCAATAAAAATACATAAAGGTACCAATACTGAAAAGAAAACATACTGTTTTCAAGAATTCTATCAATATGAAATTAGATGGAGGGTACAATCCCCCACCCCACCCCCTCATGTCATCCTGTATCACTGTGTCACGTTGTGCTGATTTGGAAGATTTTTTTCCGAAATTATACATGAAATTAGATGGGAGGTCCTCCTCCTCATGATCTTCCTCATGTCTTCCTATATCATTGTGTCAAGTTTGATGCTGATTGATCAAGAAATGTGGAATCGTATAAGGAACACACACACACATACTGACGTTT